>NC_092228.1:19660468-19732968 GCF_036320965.1 Panulirus ornatus
TATATTCTTAATACCTTCCACAGAGCATCTCTATCAACTCTATCATATGCCTTCTCCAGATCCATAAATGCTACATACAAATCCATTTGCTTTTCTAAGTATTTCTCACATACATTCTTCAAAGCAAACACCTGATCCACACATCCTCTACCACTACCATATATATATATATATATATATATATATATATATATATATATATATATTTTTTTTTTTTTTCTTTTTTTTTTTTGCCGCTGTCTCCCGCGTTTGCGAGGTAGCGCAAGGAAACAGACGAAAGAAATGGCCCAACCCACCCCCATACACATGTATATACATACGTCCACACACGCAAATATACATACCTACACAGCTTTCCATGGTTTACCCCAGACGCTTCACATGCCTTGATTCAACCCACTGACAGCACGTCAACCCCGGTATATATATATATATATATATATATATATATATATATATATATATATATATATATATATATATATATATGTGTGTGTGTGTGTGTGTGTGTGTGTGTGTGTGAGTGGATGGGTCTTCGTCTCTTTCCTGGCGGTACCACGCTGAGGTGGGAAACGTCGATCAAGTATAAAAATTATACACACACACACATATATATATATATATATATATATATATATATATATATATATATATATATATATATATATATATATATATATGATGAATATTAACAATGTTCTTCCTTCCCAGCTCACGAGTTCCACCCGTCACTCCACTATGTCCATGTATTATATACCCAGTGTACGCTTTATATCTCCCCATCCCCCCTCCATATACCCTACACCCAAACAATCACAGAAATGTTAAGTCTATGCACAATAAACTAAGAAAAAAATAATCCTTTAAACCATTACAAAATAGAGTAACATAACTTTGCGTATGAAACCGTCAGCCATTTGTGGTAGAAGCGGCGGGCGATACAGCAGGCTGGCAGCGCGGGAACACCCGCTCGTCTCCCTCCGTCATGACCTCCCACACTTGGAGGTTCAGACGTCTGGCGTTACACACAACATTTACTAAATACGTTTTACTTTGAACAAATGTTCAACTTGAATGTTAGAAATTAGTATACACATACCTCTCAGTGCTGATGACCCACGACTACATACAGTCAGACCTCAAATCATCTTTACCCCACCAATATTATAACACGACGATATATTTCGATTATAATACACTCATGTAGATTCACATTGATATTCTTGCTTTCCCACTGTGGGAATGTGTGTATGTGGAGCCATCAGAGGCCACACATATTCCTGCCCATATGATGTAAAGACGTCTCAAATCCATCGAGACGACAAGATATCAGGTAGCGCTCACTTTGATAACCATATTACTCAGGAGTGAAGTAATGTACGTGAAGACTTGTGACACAACGTGTGCGTGAAGACTCGTGAGACAACGTGTACGTGAACTTATAAACAACGTGTAAGTGAAGACGTGTACGTGAAGACTTATGAGACAACGTGTACGTAAAGACTTATGAGACAACGTGTACGTGAAGACTTGGGACAACGTGTGCGTGAAGACTTGAGACAACGTGTACGTGCAAACTTATGAGACAACGTGTACGTGAAGACTTGAGACGTGTACGTAAAGACCTATGAGACGTGTACGTGAAGACTTGAGACAACGTGCACTTGAACTCATGAGACAACGCGTATGTGAACTTATAAGACAACGTGTAAGTGAAGACTTATGAGACAACGTGTACGTGAAGACTTATGAGACAACGTGTACGTGAAGACTTATGAGACAACGTGTAAGTGAAGACTTATAAGACAACGTGTAAGTGAAGACTTATGAGACAACGTGTACGTGAAGACTTATGAGACAACGTGTACGTGAAGACTTGAGACAACGTGTACGTGAAGACTTATGAGACAACGTGTACGTGAAGACTTGAGACAACGTGTACGTAAAGACTTAAGAGACGTGTACGTGAACTTATGAGACAACGTGTACGTGAAGACTTGAGACAACGGTACGTAAAGACTTAAGAGACGTGTACGTGAACTTATGAGACAACGTGTACGTGAAGACTTATGAGACAACGTGTACGTGAAGACTTGAGACAACGTGTACGTAAAGACTTAAGAGACGTGTACGTGAACTTATGAGACAACGTGTACGTGAAGATTTGAGACAACGGTACGTAAAGACTTAAGAGACGTGTACGTGAACTTATGAGTCAACGTGTACGTGAAGATTTATGAGACAAGGTGTCCAAGTTACATCATGTATGTAGGCCATGTTTGCACATGTATCCATCAGTAAGGCAGAACTGTGCAAGTTGCCGTCTGTCGTGTGTTTACATGTGTAGGAGGGCGAGTACAGAGACACACAACTCAACAACCTTCTTTATTTATATAAACATGGCTCCTCGGCCAACAATTCAATATAACAAAGCAACTGACTAGTAATGACTTAGAAAAGTTTTAATTAAACCTTCAAGAACAATGGAATATGTATGACAGGCTACATTCTAAACTAGCGGGCAAAATGCCCTTAAAATTGTGGCGAAAAATGCAAACCTGCAATTGATAAGCTGCCTCTACCTGACTGAATAAATAAACTACCTGATGAAGACGCCTTACGGCCACTTCCTCAGTGAGAGACACAGGAGCTCTGCCCCGGCGGTAATATTAGAGGGTGGCAGCCGTGGCGTTGGTGTTTACCTGTGGTGAGGGAGGGAGGGCGCACAATCTTCAGCTGTGGTGAGGCCGTGGCTCCCGGAGGGTGGGAGCGTCAGGGCGTCCAGTGGAGGAGTGTGTGAGAGAGAGAGAGAGAGAGAGAGAGAGAGAGAGAGAGAGAGAGAGAGAGAGAGAGAGAGAGAGAGAGAGAGAGAGAGCCAGGGACAGCATCCTCCCACAGCTGAAGACTGCGACAGCAGCGCGGCAACCTCGACTATCATCACTGTGACCAGAGCCATCGTGCCTCACTAGACCAGAGCCATCGTGCCTCACTAGACCAGAGCCATCGTGCCTCACTAGACCAGAGCCATCGTGCCTCACTAGACCAGAGCCATCGTGCCTCACTAGACCAGAGCCATCGTGCCTCACTAGACCAGAGCCATCGTGCCTCACTAGACCAGAGCCATCGTGCCTCACTAGACCAGAGCCATCGTGCCTCACTAGACCAGAGCCATCGTGCCTCACTAGACCAGAGTCATCGTGCCTCATTAGACCATTACACATGTCAGCCTCACTCCTTAACTGTCAGGCCGGCTGCCCTCAGCAGTAGCAATACCTGTCCTCTTAACATTTATACACACGTTCATACGCCACTCCCCTGACCTGGCTGCCACTACCTTGTGCGTAAACCAACATAACTCTCACTACAGTTCTAAGAACAGTGGGGCAGACCGCTTGCGTCTCCGTCCCCTGCCCCACACACATTAGAAATGCACTTAGCGTCATGAAATACGACCTGACCAATTCGCATACATAATACGAGGCAGTCAAAAAAGATGCGGAATTTCATGGAAGCTTTACGAAGCTAGCGATAACATGCCTGCCAGGAGACACTGCTCGAAATATTATCTTAGCCAACCTACCGCAGCAACAACCTCACGCCCACTGCTACACTCCACTTGTCTGGAAACTCTTGCCACTTTTACGGCGATGACTTTACTCGTACCTTGGAGGGACACGGTAAGATATGGACAACATTCCCTAATGATAATGAAGGAATTCACAGCCCTTTATTGCTCAGTAGATTGCACCTTAAGTATAATATTAACACATCAGCTTCTCGAAGATTGTACTCTGGATAATACTAAGGTACTAAGAATTTCTCAAGGACTTTGAAATGGAGGCACCTAGACCTATAAGCGAAGAAGAATGAGGACATTCTGAACTCCCTTATTTCTAGCATTAACAGAGAATGAGAACGTAAAGGAACGTGTGCTTCTATGTGGAAAATAAATACATAAAGGAATGTCTTTGTTGTCAACAAGATCAGACAATACATACAAAGGAATGTCTTTCTCTCCAACAAGAATAGAGAATAAATGTTAAAAAGTGTCTTTGTTCCAACAGCAACAGAGAATGAATACACAATCTGTTTCCAACAAGAACAGAGAATAATTACAATGTCTTTGTTTCCAACAAGAATATAAACCAAAAGGGAAAAAAAGTCTTTTTGTTTCAACAGAAATTAATACAGTGTCGATCTTTCTAACAAAAGTAAATAATACCTACAAAGAAGTGTCTGTTCCCAACAAGAACAGAGATTGACTGCACGAACGACTGTCTTCGTTCACAAGAATAATGAATACATAATAGATTGTCTTAGTTTCCAAGTAAAGAGAATGACTACAGAAAGGAAAGTCTCATTAAGAATAATGAAGGAGAACATCAGAGGAATGTCTTCTTCTGTCCCAACCACAAGAGGTAATGACAACATACGAGAATATGTTTCCACGAAGAACAGATGATGGCAACATCCAGGATCGTCTTTATCCACAGTTAGGATAAAGACTAAGTTGGGAAAGGGATGGAAATGTGAGGAGTGGTGTGTGGGTGTGTGTGTGTGTGTGTGTGTGTGTGTGTGTGTGTGTGGTATGGAGGGAATGCTCATGTGTCCTTCTTGTGGGCGAGGTCGTCGTCTTCTGCCGATGCGTCAGTTGAGGATCGCACGTCCTCCATCTGGTTGTCCCTCAGCTTGCGGACCACAATCCTCAGGATGAGGTACGTCCAACCAATATGTATGAGGAGCAAGAGAAGCAACATGCCGTTGAAGATGTAATAAACAGGGTACCACATCTGGAGGATGACGTGCGCCTGGAAGAGTGTGCTACTGACGATCCACAGAGGGTAGAGGCCCGTGCGAGTGCTCAGCCACAACAGTAAGAACACGACGAAGAACTTGTCCATCAGATCCCTTCGGCCACACAGTTTGCACATCTTAGCCAAGAGCATCGGGATGTCGGCGCACTCGTGAACCAGCAACACCAGCGTCCCAATGCGGACGAAGTTGCAGGCCCAAGAGAAGGTGATGAGCAAGATGGTGAGGACGTGGTGGATGAAAAGCTG
This sequence comes from Panulirus ornatus, assembly GCF_036320965.1. Lineage (NCBI taxonomy): Eukaryota > Metazoa > Arthropoda > Malacostraca > Decapoda > Palinuridae > Panulirus > Panulirus ornatus. Next base: position 19,665,529 of record NC_092228.1, read on the forward strand.
GGTCGAGTCCTTGCGTCGGTAATGGAAGAAGTGGGTAGTGGTCATGCACCAGTAGTAGCCCAGGGCCAGCATGTAGTACCACCAGACATCCCGATCCACCTCGTGCTCGGGGAAGCCATACCAACAGTGTCGGATGTCCCAGAGCCATGGCTTATCCCACAGCACCACCAGACCAAAGACACAGTACAGACTGTAGTACACCGCCTCCCACGCCAGATCACAGAACTTGCCCACGTCTGTGGTCCGTGCCGAGGAAGCCCGCTGCCTCAGCCACCGCTCCACCTGCCGCGCCGTCATGTTAACAACCTCTGCGGCTTCGCACACCGCTTCCTCAGGAGCCTGGTGACGGTACCGGCGAAAGAGGGCTTCCAGGGTGGCATTGGGAGTCGGTGGCCGGGTGTGTGTGCTGCTGACACCCAGGGCCAGGGCGATGGGTGTGAAGACAAACGGGGTGAGGATGAAGTAGCGGAGGGCGATGAAACAGGCGGCTATGATGACAGGGTAGGTCCAGGCATCGCTGAAGTTGGGGTAGGTAAAGTGTTGAGCCTGGACCAGGGAGTCCCAGGTGTAGCCAGGAGGCAGCCACACGTCCGTGCTCCAGAACCACGCAGTGAGGCGGCCCGTCCCTGCCATCCTACCGGAGAGGACCAACCAACATTATCAACACCATCACGCACCACACAATGTCCTCCTCACCCACTCTCTCTCTCTCTCTCTCTCTATCTCTCTCTCTCTCTCTCTCTCACACACACACACACACACACACACACTCGTTGCAAAACATGTATGAGACGGTCAATCTCCTCCACTCTAACCATTATCATTAACTAGACATTAACTATAGTAAGATGTTGAAGAAAAAAGCCCCATCAATTGTGAGGTATGTGGGCAAGCGACACACGCGGGATGATGCAAGACACAATTTCCACCACCACAACACACCACTGCCACACCACAATTCCTCCTCATAACCTCACAACAGATACTCCTCACTGACTAACCTCCTCTTCTCTTCCTTCCTAACCGCCTCACGTCTCTTCCTCACCCCCACGCAAGTCAACCCGCCCGGCTCAAGTGGGTCCTCCGCCCGACCAGACCAGCCCAACTCCCTCACACACACACACACACACACACACACACACACACACGTCACAGCCAGGTACCCACCCACCTTCCCCGTACCCAGCAACGTCATCAACAAACAGCATGAATAACAAGAGGAGCTTATCAAATCCTCATTATCATTTAATACCTTTATCATCTTTATCAGTGTGAAGATAATCGTTGGGTTATTATCATGATCATCATTCAGGCTGACAAGGATCTTTTTATCATCATTATTATACTTAATCGCCGTCTCCCGCGTTAGCGAGGTAGCGCAAGGAAACAGAAGAAAGAATGGCCTAACCCACCCACATACACATGTATATACATAAACGACACCACACGCACATATACATACCTATACATTTCAACGTATACATACATATACATACACAGACATACACATAGATACACATGTACATATTCATACTTGCTGCCTTTATCCATTCCCGTCGTCACCCCCTCCAGCAAGGTAACTCCAGAAAAAGACTAAAAAAGCCACATTCGTCCACACTCAGTCTCTAATTGTCATGTATAATGCACCGAAACCACAGCTCCCTTTCCACATCCAGGCCCCACAAAATTTTCCATGGTTTACCCCAGACACTTCACATACTCTGGTTCAATCCACTGACAGCACGTCGACCCCGGTATACCATATCCTTCCAATTACACTTGAAAGCCTCTCACCCTCCTGTATGTTCAGGTCCAGATCGCTTAAAATCTGTTTCACTCCATCCTTCCACCTCCAATTTGGTCTCCCGCTTCTCCTTGTTCCCTCTACCTCTGACACACATATCCTCTTTGTCAATCTTTCCTCACTCATTCTCTCCATGTGAACAAACCATTTCAACACACCCTCTTCTTTCTCAACCACACTCTTTATATTACCACATATCTCTCTTACCCTTTCATTACTCACTCGATCAAACCACCTCACACCATATATTGTCCGCAAACACTTCATTTCCAAAACATCCACCCTCCTCCGCACAAACCCATGCCTCGAAACCACATGATATTGTTGGATCTACTATTCCTTCAAACATATCCATTTCTGCTCTCCGAGATAACGTTACGTCTTTCCACACATTCTTCATCGCTCCCAGAACCTTTGCTCCTCCCCCACCCTGTGACTCACTTCCGCTCCCATGGTTTCATTCGCTGCTAAGTTCACTCTCAGATATCTAAAACACTTCACTCCCTCCAGTTTTTCTCCATTTAAACTTACCTCCCAGTTGACTTGTCCCTCGAAGATACTGAACTTAATAACATTTACTCTCAATTTTCTCCATTAACACACTTTTCCAAACTGTCACCAACTGCAGTTTCTCACTTGAATCAGCCACCAGAGCTGTATCATCGGCGAAACAACTGACTCACTTCCCAGGCCCTCTCATCCCCAAGAGATTGTATACTCGCCCCTCTCTCCAAAACTCTAGCATTTAACTCCCTAACCACCCCATCCATAAACAAATTAAACAACAATGGAGACATCACACACCACTGCCGCAGACCGACCTTCACTGGGAACCAATCACTCTCCTCTCTTACTATTCGCACAAATGCCTTACATCCTTGATAAAAACGTTTCACTGCTTCTAGCAGCTTACCTTCAACACCATACGCTCTTAAGACCTTCCATAAAGCATCTCTATCCACCCTATCATATGCCTTCTCCAGATACATGGTACAAACAATTCCGTTTGATTTTCTAAGTATTTTTCACGCATTCTTCAACTCAAATATCCACACATCCTCAACCACTTCTGAAAGCACACTGCCTTCACCCTCTCAATCAATACCCTCCCATACAATTTTCCAGGAATGCTCAACAAATTTTTGCCTCTGTAGTTTGAACACACCTTTATCCCATTCCTTTGTACAATGGCGTTATTCAGGCATTCCGCCAATCCTCAGCCACTTCACCATGATCCATACATACACTGAGTATCCTTACCAACCAATCAACAACACAATCACCCCCTTTCTTAAAAAATCCAAATGCAATACCATCCAAACCTGCCGTCTTGCCGGATTTCATCTTCCGCAAGGCTTTCACCACCTCTTCTCTCTTAACTAAACCATTCTCCCTGACTGACCCTCTCACTTCGCACAGCATCTCAACCAAAACACCCTATATCTGCCATTCCGTCATCAAACATTCAACAAACCTTCAAAATACTCACTCCATCTCCTCCTCACTTCATCACTACCTGTTATTACCTCCCCACTTGCCCCTTTCAACGAAGTTCCCATTTGTTCTTATCTTTCACACGTTATTTACCTCCTTCCAAAACATTTTTTTATCCTCCCTAAAGTTTAATGATGCTCTCTCACCTCAACTCTCATTTGCCCTCTTTTTCAACCCGCTTCGTGTGTTCCTAGCGTAACCTCGCTAATGCGGGGAACGGCTAAGGAGTGTGTGTGTGTGCACGGGGGAATAGCGTGACCTAATCACAGTCATCTGAGACGAAAGGCAAGATAATCAATATAAAAAAAAAAGCTGCTTATGTGTTTGCAGACCTGACTATTCGACGCGGGAAGGTTCGGTGAGAGGTGTAGGTCTAACATAACGGTCAATGCTCGTGTGGCATGTTTCCACACAGAAACAGGAGCCAGAGCCGTGTTGCGGGTGGCTCCTGGCGCAAGGATGACGAGAGCAGTGGGCGAAATTAGTTTTTCCCTTCCCCATTAGTCTTAAAAAAGAATGATTAACTGTTAATCTGCGAGGCTTAAAGGTACGAGAAAACCGTATGTAGTTGTTTATGTTCGGGTATAGTAGAGTGGCATTAGCGCCATCTATCTTGAAGATTTCTCCACCCAGCGAAGTACTGCACAACACGCGCGCACACACACACACACACCATGATTCATCAGACACACTCACACACACACACACCATGATTCATCAGACACACACACACTCACACACACACACACCATGATTCATCACACTGTTATTATAGACACACACATACATCTCTCTCTATGTCAACATGATCATTACTACTACCACCATGACCAACACTATGTAGCACGACCAGCAACACCATAATGACCAACAACACCATAATGACCAGCAACACCATAATGAACAGCAACACCATAATGACCAACAACACCATAATGACCAACAAGACCATACTGACCAGCAACACCATAATGACCAACAACACCATAATGACCAGCAACACCATAATGACCAGCAACACCATAATGACCAGCAACACCATAATGTCCAACAACACCATAATGACCAACAACACCAATATGACCAGCAACACCATAATGACCAACAACACCATAATGACCAGCAACACCATAACAACACCATAATGTCCAACAACACCATAATGACCAACAACACCATCATGACCAGCAACACCATAATGACCAACAACACCATAATGACCAGCAACACCATAATGACCAGCAACACCATAATGACCAGCACCATAATGACCAGCAACACCATAATGACCAACAACACCATAATGACCAACAACACAACACCATAATGACCAACAACACCATAATGACCAACAACACCATAATGACCAGCAACACCATAATGACCAACACCATAATGACCAACAACACCATAATGACCAACAACACCATAATGACCAACAACACCATAATGACCAACAACACCATAATGACCAGCAACACCATAATGACCAACACCATAATGACCAACAACACCATAATGACCAGCAACACCATAATGACCAACAACACCATAATGACCAACAACACCATAATGACCAGCAACACCATAATGACCAACACCATAATGACCAGCAACACCATAATGACCAGCAACACCATAATGTCCAACAACACCATAATGACCAAGCAACACCATAATGACCAACAACACCATAATGACCAACAACACCATAATGACCAACAACACCATAATGACCAGCAACACCATAATGACCAACAACACCATAATGACCAACAACACCATAATGACCAACAACACCATAATGACCAACAACACCATAATGACCACAACACCATAATGACCAGCAACACCATAATGACCAACAACACCATAATGTCCAACAACACCATAATGACCAACAACACCATAATGACCAGCAACACCATAATGACCAACAACACCATAATGACCAGCAACACCATAATGACCAACAACACCATAATGACCAACAACACCATAATGACCAACAACACCATAATGACCAGCAACACCATAATGACCAGCAACACCATAATGACCAACAACACCATAATGACCAACAACACCATAATGACCACCAACACCATAATGACCAACACCATAATGACCAGCAACACCATAATGACCAACAACACCATAATGACCAACAACACCATAATGACCAGCAACACCATAATGACAACAACACCATAATGTCCAAGCAACACCATAATGACCACAACACCATATGACCAACACCATAATGACCAACAACACCATAATGACCAGCAACACCATAATGACCAACAACACCATAATGACCAGCAACACCATAATGACCAACAACACCATAATGACCAACAACACCATAATGACCAACAACACCATAATGACCAACAACACCATAATGACCAACAACACCATAATGACCAGCAACACCATAATGACCAACAACACCATAATGACCAGCAACACCATAATGACCAACAACACCATAATGACCAACAACACCATAATGACCAGCAACACCATAATGACCAACAACACCATAATGACCAACAACACCATAATGACCAGCAACACCATAATGAACAACACCATAATGACCAGAACACCATAATGACCAGCAACACCATAATGACCAACAACACCATAATGACCAACAACACCATAATGACCAGCAACACCATAATGACCAACAACACCATAATGACCAACAACACCATAATGACCAGCAACACCATAATGACCAGCAACACCATAATGACCAACAACACCATAATGACCAGCAACACCATAATGACCAACAACACCATAATGACCAGCAACACCATAATGACCAACAACACCATAATGACCAGCAACACCATAATGACCACCAACACCATAATGACCAACAACACCATAATGACCAACAACACCATAATGACCAACAACACCATAATGACCAGCAACACCATAATGACCAACACCATAATGACCAGCAACACCATAATGACCAACAACACCATAATGACCAACAACACCATAATGACCAACAACACCATAATGACCAACAACATAATGACCAGCAACACCATAATGACCAACAACACCATAATGACCAACAACACCATAATGACCATCAACACCATAATGACCAACAACACCATAATGACCAACAACACCATAATGACCAACAACACCATAATGACCAACAACACCATAATGACCAACAACACCATAATGACCAACAACACCATAATGACCAACAACACCATAATGACCAGCAACACCATAATGACCAGCAACACCATAATGACCAACAACACCATAATGACCAAGCAACACCATAATGACCAACAACACCATAATGACCAGCAACACCATAATGACCAACAACACCATAATGACCAGCAACACCATAATGACCAACAACACCATAATGACCAACAACACCATAATGACCAACAACACCATAATGACCAACAACACCATAATGACCAACAACACCATAATGACCAGCAACACCATAATGACCAACAACACCATAATGACCAGCAACACCATAATGACCAACAACACCATAATGACCAACAACACCATAATGACCAACAACACCATAATGACCACAACACCATAATGACCACAACACCATAATGACCAACAACACCATAATGACCAACAACACCATAATGACCAACAACACCATAATGACCAACAACACCATAATGACCAACAACACCATAATGACCAGCAACACCATATGACCAACAACACCATAATGACCAACACACCATAATGACCAGCAACACCATAATGACCAACAACACCATAATGACCACAACACCATAATGACCAACAACACCATAATGACCAACAACACCATAATGACCACACACCATAGACCAACACCATAATGACCAACAACACCATAATGACCAAGCAACACCATAATGACCACAACACCATAATGACCAACAACACCATAATGACCAGCAACACCATAATGAACCAAACACATAATGACCAACAATCATCATGACCAACAACACCATAATACCCACACACCATTACCATCAAGCACATAATGGACCACACAACACCATATGACCACACACCATAATACCAAAAACCCATTCTCATACACCAAATGACCACACATCACATCACCATCATACCACAGCCATCATATGACCACACACACCATATCAACCATACCAACAGCCATCATCATGACCACAACCCATAGACACATCATACCACCATAAGCACCACACACATCATCATCACCATACCACAAGCCATCATCATCACCATCACCACAAGCCACACATAATGACCACACCATAACCATCATCATCACCATCACCACACCATCAATACCATCACACATTGACCATCAATCCAACACACCAAACCACATCACATATGACACATCACCATCACACACCATCACATCACCATCACCAAAACCACATCATCACCATCAACCACAGCCATACATCATAAACCATCACACACACCATCAACATGACACACACCACAGCCATCACATCCATCAACAACCAATGCCATCACCATTACCACACCATCATCAATCACCATCAACCATCACACACCATCATCATCACCATCACCACACCATACATACACAACACCATACTCATCACCATCATTACAGCCATCATCATGACCATCACCACAGCCATCATCATGACCATCACCACAGCCATCATCATCACCATCACCACAACCATCATCATCACCATCACTCATCACCATCACCACAGCCATCATCATCATCATCATCACTATGACCATCATTACAGCCATCATCATCACCATCACCACACCCATCATCATCACCATCACCACAGCCATCATCATCACCATCACCACAGCCATCATTACACATCATATCACCATCACCACAGCCATCATCATCACCATCACCACAGCCATCATCATGACCATCACCACAGCCATCATCATGACCATCACCACAGCCATCATCATGACCATCACCACAGCCATCATCATCACCATCATTACAGCCATCATCATGACCATCACCACAGCCATCATCATCACCATCACCACAGCCATCATCATCACCATCACCACAGCCATCATCATCACCATCACTATCACCATCACCACAGCCATCATCATCATCATCATCACTATGACCATCATTACAGCCATCATCATCACCATCACCACACCCATCATCATCACCATCACCACAGCCATCATCATCACCATCATTACAGCCATCATCATCACCATCACCACAGCCATCATCATCACCATCATTACAGCCATCATCATGACCATCACCACAGCCATCATCATGACCATCACCACAGCCATCATCATCACCATCACCACAACCATCATCATGACCATCACCACAGCCATCATCATGACCATCACCACAACCATCATCATCACCATCACTATCACCATCACCACAGCCATCACCACAACCATCATCATCACCATCATTACAGCCATCATCATCACCACAGCCATCATCATCAGCAGTACACTCCACAACCATCAACAACAAGAACAATGATCTCGTGGGCACACAGATCACCACCAACACATGAGACACAGGGTCACATGGCACGTGCCACAAGGCAGGGCCAGCAGCGTCGCATTCCCCCACACGTCCAGCCAGCCACTCGGCTCATGACATGATGGTCTAACTTGCGTTCACATGACACTGACTTCAACCACACATCGTTTTCCTTTACTCGTTTCTGGAGGTGTTCCATTATATCTCCCCTGGTGCTAGTACACTGGACCGTCTTTCTAAATCAGTCTTACAAGACTCGTAAATTTGAGTTTGGTATCTTCTTGGAATGACAGTGTAGAAGTGGAGTGAGAGGGAGGTACCTGTCATCACAACACGAATGCTACAGTGCGGGCTGACATGGTTCAGGTAGATGGAGAGGAGGAATGAAGAAAGACTAAGGCGGAGGGAGGAAGAGCAGGGAGATGGAACGATGTAATGACAAATGTCGTGAGGTATCGAGGCCTGAATGTTCAAGAGCGTGAAAGGCATGCAAGGGAAAGAATGAATTACATCGATGTGGTATATAGGGCGCGATGTGCTATCTGTGGGCTGAACCGGGGCCTATGACCTAGTTAAGGTGAACTGTATAAGCGTCTGTAAGGCTTGGCCATAGAGGATAAGGCTTTGGTGTCAGTAAATTGTGCATGACAGTTAGAGAGAGTGGATGTGCTCAAATGGCACCTTTGTTCGTGTGTTGCAGGTGCTGCCTCACTTCGATGAGGGAAGGAGCGCAGCCGTTTGATAACAACCACAACCAAACTCACACCATCACGAACAACCATCCCCACCACCAGTGTCACAGCCCATTCTCACATTAACAATACCACCACAGCCCACTGCAGCAGACATGGTCAACACTGCAGCAGACATGGTCGACACTGCAGTAGACATGGTGAACATCGCTCGACAGTAGAAACGAGAAGCGGTTACCAGTACATACTAGGATAGGTGGTCGCCGGAACGCCATATACATGCTGGAGATGTGTGGAGATACACACCTGACAAACCACCTAAGATGGTGTTCAAGATATCGCTGGAGGAAGATAAGAGTCCCGAGGAAGAGCAAGAGGAAGAAAGACGTGCAAGGTAATGACAGAGCCAAAGGATGACTTTCTATTGAGGAAACGTCGCCTAATTGAGAGATAACACGATTTTAAGGGAAGGTCATGTGTCAGAAACTTCTTAGAATTCTCCGAGAGAGGGAGGTGCGGTTCACACAGTAGAGATGGTTAGGTAGACGTGTATATCTGGAACGCCACAGAGCATTTGACACCGTGCGATCTATGAAGCTGGCAGAGACTGGATCTTCAGGCGAGAAGAAGGGGTCAGTCTTGGGACCATTGGTTTTCTTCGATCTACGCAATTGATTTTCCAGAACTGGACTCCTGACTCAATATGTTTGCAGATGATCCCGAGTTTATAAAGGCAGTAAAAAAGTGAAGATTACGTCAACTTGCATGTGAACTTACGCCAACTCCTGAGTTGGGTCTGACACATAGTTGATGATCCTCAACCTCAGTAAATGTAATTAGGATGGGGCACGGTGAATGGAAGCCTCGGTATGAATCTAAGCGGAAGAAAATGAGTGGCAGGAACCGATACGTGAAAGGGACTTGGGAGTCGTCCTAAACCTGTCGCCAGAGCATTACCTCTGACGAACAGTAACGGAGACAAACTGTCAGCTGGCAAATATCAGAACTGTATTTCAGTACATGCATAGAGAACTATTCAGCAACCTGCTCACGTCGTAAACCAGGCAAAGACTATAACATGCCTCTTCTGTCTGGTTACAGCACATAAAGAAGCACAAAATTCAAATAAAAAAGACTCCATAAAAAGGAAATTTGTTTAACGATGGCGCCAGTACTGAAGAATGAATTACGGTGACAATAGGTTAGAAGTTATTAATGTTTCCACCTGGGAAAAAGGGAAGAGCAAGGGGAGACCAGCTTGAAGAAGTAAACAATGAAGAGCAGAGATGGAACAACCATAACATGAAGGTAAACAAGAAACTTGTTTGTCAAGATGTCATGAAGTAGTTTCCTCGTATGAGAGCAGTGGAGGAATGGGATCAACCGAGTGATAAATCTGTGTATGTGGACACCATACACAAGATGATAAAGTTCACTGATAGTAGAGAATATTTACGAGACGGGGGGCTCCCCACGAGTGTACAACTCACTCCCCCGTGCACACACCAGGGCAGAAGCGGTGAACAATACAGTACTACAGGAGGAGAGGATGACACATTAGGATACACATATACTCACAGTGATGGGTACTGGCCATAAAGGCTGGTGTACTCCTTCCCATCTCACTGGAGCACCAGGCACACTCACTACTGCTGTTCCCCCCAAGCACCTACGTACATTCCCCTCTCGCTATTGATTTCACACATCATGTCGAAAATATAGGTCATAACTACACTGAGGTACTAAAATGTTAATGGTAATACTATTCTAACTATATATATATATATATATTTTTTTTTTTTTTTTTTTTTTTTTTATACTTTGTCGCTGTCTCCCGCATTTGCGAGGTAGCGCAAGGAAACAGACGAAAGAAATGGCCCAACCCCCCCCCCCCATACACATGTACATACACTCGTCCACACACGCAAATATACATACCTACACAGCTTTCCATATATATATATATATATATATATATATATATATATATATATATATATATATATATATATATATATATTTTTTTTTTTTTTTTTCCAAAAGAAGGAACAGAGAATTGGGCCAGGTGAGGGTATTCCCTCAAAGGCCCAGTCCTCTGTTCTTAACGCTACCTCGCTAATGCGGGAAATGGCGAATAGTTTGAAAGAAAAAAGGAAATATATATATATATATATATATATATATATATATATATATATATATATTTATCCCTGGGGATAGGGGAGAAAGAATACTTCCCACGTATTCCCTGCGTGTCGTAGAAGGCGACTAAAAGGGAAGGGAGCGGGGGGCTGGAAATCCTCCCCTCTCAATTTTTTTTTTAATTTTCCAAAAGAAGGAACAGAGAAGGGGGCCAGGTGAGGATATTCCCTCAATGGCCCAGTTCTCTGTTCTTAACGCTACCTCGCTAACGCGGGAAATGGCGAATAGTTTGAAAAAAAAAAAAAAAAAATATATATATATATATATATATATATATATATATATATATATATATATAAACAGCTAGTATGAATTATGTACATTTGTATATATGTATATGTCTGTGTATGTATATATAAATGTATAAGTTGAAATGTATAGGTATGCATGTGTGCGTGTGTGAACGTGTATGTATATATACATGTGTCTGTGAGTGGGTTGGGTCATTCTTTCGTGTTTCCTTACGCTACTTCGCGAACGCGGGAGACAGCGCCAAAGTATTATAAAATGAATATATATATATATATATATATATATATATATATATATATATATATATATATATATATATATATATATATATACTGTGTGAACGACGTAGCGTCAAGAACAAAGGACTGAGCCTTAGAGGGAAAATTCCCCACTTGGCTCCTCTTGCTGTTTTTCATTTTAGAAAGTAATACAGGAGGGGAGTATTTCTAGCACCCCCCCACCAAAAAAAAAAAAAAAATCTTAGTCGCCTTTTACGTTGTACGCGCAGGGAATACGTGGAAGTATTCTTTCTGTAAAGAGGAATAAATCACCAGCAGAGCTTGGATGAAAATACTTGATTTTCTTGGCTAACGCTTTCGATCTTACTTATAACCATCATCATCAGAACCTATAATGAAAGGATAATATACATGTAATATCTAATCATGAGTTTCTCTACAAAATGTCTGGAAAACGTTCCTTGAATAAAATGTATCATAAAAGCCCCACGTGAAATGAATAAGGAAAATATAAAGTTAAACAAATCCCTAATAACTTACACCCCCATTTTACCTAAAATATAATAAAAAAATGACTTAAAATTATACACAAAAGGGAACATTATCGAGTAAATATCAAATTCCTACCATTCACAGTTAAATTTCAAACGTTAAAAAACATAGGAAGAGTATATGTTCCACTCTAACCTAGTTAAACTTATCTGAAAACACGATCAACATGGTCGTTGCCTCACTGTGGGTTTGCTCATGTAGGACAGGAAAGACTCCAGCATCAATACATCATTTTTTGATGAGCTACTGACCAGCACTGAGGTGATCATTGTCGAGTGTGATTCCATATCTCTGAGAACTGGGCCAATAGGGCGATTAGGCAGTTCGTTCGTACTGGTCGACTAAGATGTTAATGGACACGTGTGCTTTTGGTGTCCCTTCGTCTCGCCAGTGTGCAAACCATTCCAGCTGTTGTATTTATATTGGTAGACAGACAGTTGACGACTGCAGCTGCGCAGGAATAACATCTTTAAACTTTAGAAGAAAAAAAATGATTGGATTGGACGGCTTGCTTGGCAAAATATCCTAATATCAACCTATGCATAAAACTCACATAATGATATAGGCAAATGCATTACATCCCTTTGCTACAGCTGATGGTTTCTCTGAAGGGCTCAGTAATTTGTTTAGTAATTTACCAATATACTCGTTAATCAAACCTAAATGGAAACCTTTCATATGCACACCATTTTTAAAGCGTACAATCTAAAACCATCAAGAACACATAGGAAGCGATCGTGTGGTTAAAGTTAACACCAAGTTGGACTTATGTTCGATTAGGATAAAGTAAATTTCGTGCTTAAAAACAATAAATGAAAGTTTTTTTTTTTTATTTACCGACGTCGTGAAGGAATTCTAAAACAGCCCTTCTCAGCAGCCCTGAGGGAATCACGGCCACGGTAATTGACCACTTAATTAATGTCGACAGCCAGCCTCTCCGTGCTTGCTGGCCATAGCACCTGACCAGACAGTGATGTGGTAATACTGGTGTTCCTCCTGCCCTACAGAAACACATCTACTATTTGTAACAATGAAGTAGCGAAATATATATAAGTTTTAGTAGATTTTCAGTAGGACTGTCTAGTTGCTTTAAATGTAAGTTTTAACTTCCGGATATTTCTAAGTGTGAATTGTATGATCTTAATCTTTTCTAGAAAATATTGGTTCTAAATTGTCACATTTATTTATCTATTCATTCTTTTCTAAGAGATTTTAAGTTAACAGCTTTCCTTACTTTTTTATTATATTATTATTCATTTTCAGTTGGCCTTTTAAAATATACCTTGATCTAAGTAACTTTCTAGACTTTATGCTTTGTATAGAAAATGATATTGTACATATCACCTGCATATTATCCTTTCATGCATATCGCCTCTGGTGATGATAGACGTATTTGCGCTACCTCGCTAACGCGGGAGACAGCGACAAAGTATAACAATAATAATGATAATATATATATACACACACACACACGTGTATATATATATATATATATATATATATATATATATATATATATATATATATATATATATATATATATACTGCTTGAAAAGGGGATATATCAAGATATTAAAGTTCAGACACGTCACCGCAAGGTTCCGGACCATCCACTACCACACATCCCCAGCATTTGTTAAAACCATCTCCACACGTGACCACCTTGATGAGTGTGTCCTCTATATAGCAATCTATGTCGTGCCGTTATGGACTTTGTCTACAACTGTTTTGAATTTTATGAAAAATATGGTATCATGTGTGTATATGTTATAAAATATGGTATTGTGTGTGTATATGTTATAGAAGATGGTATTATGTGTGTATATGTTATAAAATAATAAAATTATAGTCAAAGCTCAGTCACAATATACGTCTGAGTTAAGAATTATTCCAATTTTCTTTTAAGATATAAGGCATGGCCATAAATAACCTCATGTCCTGTAATTTGGACATTTGCTGTACTATCCCAGGTACTGAACTCCTGAAACACCGAATATACGTAAGACTGAATATCTTTTGAAGTCAAAAGTTGACAGTGTACCAGACTCACATCATTATCAAAGTATAAACCTCACGATATAGTAGAAAAGTATATTATAGAAGCGATGTACTGTACAATATAAGACATTTGTAGATATGTTTACACTCTCCCGGGAAAGATCTCAACCCGTATATAGTCAAACAACATTGTAAGAAAACGATTTTCTTTATTCATCAAGATTCTGTCCCAGCTAGACAGGGAAAACTCTCTCCCTATTCATTTGTCTCCTACTGACTATGACCTGGCCCATTTTAAAAGACACAGGAGTTTCACTTCCACCAAAATTCGTTAATACTTTCCCGTCTCGTCTTTGTCCCTTTTATAATACTCTCTAAATATCAGTCAAGGCTCGGCCTTCATGTGGACCTTTGTGCATGAGTAGAATCTCTAACACTGGAATACAAAAAACAAAAGAGGTTCTTCACAAAGGGCGTCCCCTGCCGTGTCTTTGTTAGTATGAGGGAGGGAAGTGGCCCGACCGACCCCCCCCCCCCCCCTCCTGGCGGGCGGGAGGCAGTCGCCGTGATAACCTGGGCGATAACGGACCGATATCACACACACACACACACACACACACACACACCCTACTTGTATCGTGGAGGGGAGTCACATCACGTTATCATCCACCTGGACGACACACACACACACATGCCCCACCCCTCCATCAACACCATCATCCTCCATCCTCCTCCTCTCCTCCCGCCAGTAAATTCATCTTTAAATATGGACGTCAGATCTTAAGAACAAAACTTTCTAATAACCGCCAGCACTCCTGCATCCCCTTGACGTAACAATGAAACCCACGTCACAAACCCATGCTAGAAACCCACCTCACGAACCCATGCTAGAAACCCACCTCACAAACCCATGCTAGAAACTCACCTCACAAACCCGTTAGAAACCTCACAGACCTATGTTAGCAACCCACCTCACAAACCCATGCAAGAAACCCACCTTACGAACCCATGCTAGAAACCCACCTCAAAAACCCGTTAGAAACCTCACAAACCCATGCAAGAAACCCACCTCACAAAGCCATGTAAGAAACCCATCTCACAAATCTATGTTAGAAACTCACCTTACCAACTCATGTTAGAAACTCACCTCACCAACCCATGTTAGAAACTCACCTCACTAACCCATGTTAGAAACTCACCTCACTAACCCATGTTAGAAACTCACCTCACTAACCCAAGTTAGAAACTCATCTCACAAACCCATGTTAGAAACTCACCTCACTAACCCATGTTAGAAACTCACCTCACTAACCCATGTTAGAAACACCTCACTAACCCATGTTAGAAACTCGTCTCAAAACCCATGTTAGAAACTCACCTCACTAACCCATGTTAGAAACTCACCTCACTAACCCATGTTAGAAACTCATCTCACAAACCCATGTTAAAAACCCACCTCACAAACCCATGGAAGAAACCCACCTCAAACCCATGCTAGAAACCCACGTTACAAACCCATGTAAGAAACCCACCTCACAAACCCATGTAAGATATCCACATAACACATCCATGTTAGAAACCCGTCACAAACCCGTTAGAAACCCATGTCAGAAACCTACCTCACAAATCCATGTCAGAAACCTACGTTACAAACCCATGTTAGAAACCAGTCACAAACTCGTTATAAAATCGTCACAAATCCGTTAGAAACCCAAGTTACAAAACCATGTTAGAAATCCGTCACAAACCCATGTTAGAAGCTCACGACAGAAACCCATGGTCGAGACCTACGTCACAATCCCGATAGAAACTGACGTAACAAACCCATGCTAGAAACGGACGTCACAAACCCATGACAGAAACCGACTTAAAAAACCCATGTTAGGGACCCACGTCACAAACCCGTTAGAAACCCACTAAATTCATGTTAGAAATTCACGTCACAAACCCAAGTTGGAACCCCTCGTCACAAACACACCTACGTCACAAACCTTTAGAAACCCATGACATACACCCATGTTAGAAACCCGTCACAAACCTTTAGAAACCCACGTCATACACCCATGTTGGAAACCCACATCACAAACAAATACTTTTTATGGGAGCAGTTTAAAATAGGATGCAGAATCGCAGGTCATGTTACCCAACACAGATTAGCCAGTCAAACTTCTCATTTTACACACACACACACATATATATATATATATATATATATATATATATATATATATATATATATATATACATGAGTCCACGGGGACTCATAGGAATATCTTCATGATCACGCGCAAAATTGTGATCCTTTCCAATATATATATATATATATATATATATATATATATATATATATATATATATATATATAGTCCCGGGATCCCCCTCTAAGGGGCTCCCACCACAGCGATCAGCTAGTTGGCTACGCGCTCCGGGTGAGACACGGGTCAAGAAGTGTGGCGGTGGTGATGATGTGTGCACGGTATGAACACGACAACTGAGGAGGAAATGTTGTGTCTGCAGCCTGACGAGTGCAACTTGGCTGGTCATGAGGGACACCTGCAGTGGTGAGTCGGTTATTGTAATGTTGGAGAGACGAGAGGCGTCCAGAACACGGACGAGAGACGCATACATGTAAACCGTATGATTAGGTTAGGTTGAGGCTCTTGTGTTACTGCACTGACAGCAAGACGAGTCCTTAGGTCCCTAAAAGACAGGAGGACATTACGAGCGAGTCAACAAACCACGCAATCCCTGAACTGGGATCCTCTACACACAACCTAACACACGGTGCAAATATGACCAACCAAAACATACACAGAATTTGACACAATAAACCTCGCACTCTCTCTATCAATACACTCTTATCATAAGTTTCTCTTGGATATATTTCTACAGCTCGCAGTCATGGATATATTTCTACACAGCACGGTGAGTCCATGATTTTTTTTCTAATAAACAGTCAAGTATAACAGTGCGACCAAGTGCACAAACTGAAACTAATCAGTTTTAAATTTCTCTCTGTGGGGTTCCACCCTGATGGTATGTAGTGTAGTAAAGATGCCCCCGTAACCTGCTGTACGTACGCAGGAGCGCGCGTACAGATGGGGAGGGAGTCTACGCGAAGACACGAAACGACAGAGAAGGTTGAAACAAAACCACATCGTACAAGAGAACAAGAACAAGAGTGTCTTTTGTCAATATAGAGTAAATACTACGATTATTAAGGTTATCTTTCATCAACACACACTCTAAGGCTGGGCAGATCTAGTCAGAACGGGAATTTCCAGAAGAAAAAAAAAGATGAGTCCCGCCGCACTACCATTCTCACGATCCCCTCCATCGAAGTGGAAGGTATCATCATAGCACCAAGTAGGTACGGTCTGCAGGTGTGTGCTTCCCAGTTCCCAGTTCCTCACCGTCCGTCAAGTAGGGGCTGGGCTTCTGGCCAATCAAGTGTTAGGTTCATTATCACCTGCCACTGTCATTACGCCTAACAATTGCCACAATCGAACGTTCCTCATGGTCTAGAAGAAACCATGAAATGTACTGATAACTATAATATAAAGTGATTTCTTTTTAATTTTATAGACACAAACGTCTGGGGCGCCATACAGAGGACGTAACATATATACACCGATGTTGACTTTGTCCTGCCTCAAAGTCTCCCATTTTCTCAAGTGGATGAAGTCTATCTCCGACACCATTACATGATGTACGAGGCGACAGAAAATCTGTCAACTCTCATGATAATACATCTGGAGATCTACACGCAAAGAAAGGAAAAAAGTAAACAAAAAAGAATAGGACCTTAATTACCCTGACATACAAGTACGCCCCTTAAGTACGATATCAGAACAATAACGACAAAAACATAAGGTCTTCAGAAAGAAGGTAATTCAAAATGGGCAAGGGAAGAAACGAAATCCCAACAGCTCGGAGAGGTTTAGACTAACCATCTTGTGCACTGCCTTACCATCAAATACAAATCGCTTTTCAAAAACACAGAAAAAGGCCAGCCAATATTAATATCAAGCCTCACATTTGCATTTTCTATTTACGAAAAAAAACAAACCCAAGATCCGTAAGTTGGTTATTATTACTCAATACCTGAGGCCAGAGGGAGGGATAGACGGGCGGCAGAGCAATCACATGACGACTACGCTGCTGCTGCAGTGATGCCCGAGCGATGTGGTCCACGTTCTACCCTCCCATCCTGCACCACAGCCTCCGAGCAACAACGGGAGAACAAGTTTACTCTGTGGCAGGTACCACTGTAACTTGACCGCATCTCCAGGTTACAGGTACCACTGTAACTTGACCGCATCTTCAGGTTACAAGTAGCACTGTAACTTGACCGCATCTCCAGGTTACAGGTACCACTGTAACTTGACCGCATCTTCAGGTTACAAGTAGCACTGTAACTTGACCGCATCTCCAGGTTACAGGTACCACTGTAACTTGACCGCATCTCCAGGTTACAGGTACCACTGTAACTTGACCGCATCTTCAGGTTACAAGTAGCACTGTAACTTGACCGCATCTCCAGGTTACAGGTAGCACTGTAACTTGACCGCATCTCCAGGTTACAGGTAGCACTGTAACTTGACACGCATCCAGGTTACAGGTAGCACTGTAACTTGACCGCATCTTCAGGTTACAGGTAGCACTATAACTTGACACGCATCCAGGTTACAGGTAGCACTGTAACTTGACCGCATCTCCAGGTTACAGGTAGCACTTTAACTTGACCGCATCTTCAGGTTACAGGTAGCACTGTAACTTGACCACATCTCCAGGTCACAGGTAGCACTGTAACTTGACAGCATCTCCAGGTTACAGGTAGCACTGTAACGACCGCATCTTCAGGTTACAGGTAGCACTATAACTTGACCACATCTCCAGGTTACAGGTAGCACTGTAACTTGACCGCATCTTCAGGTTACAGGTAGCACTGTAACTTGACCACATCTCCAGGTTACAGGTAGCACTGTAACTTGACAGCATCTCCAGGTTACAGGTAGCACTGTAACTTGACCGCATCTCCAGCTTACAGGTAGCACTGTAACTTGACAGCATCTCCAGGTTACAGGTAGCACTGTAACTTGACCACACCTCCAGGTTACAGACCACTGTAACTTGACCGCATCTCCAGGTCACAGGTAGCACTGTAACTTGGCCGCATCTCCAGGTTACAGGTAGCACTGTAACTTGACCGCACTTCCAGGTTACAGACCACTGTAACTTGACTGCATCTCCAGGTCACAGGTAGCACTGTAACTTGACAGCATCTCCAGGTTACAGGTAGCATTGTAACTTGACCACACCTCCAGGTTACAGACCACTGTAACTTGACCGCATCTCCAGGTCACAGGTAGCACTGTAACTTGGCCGCATCTCCAGGTTACAGGTAGCACTGTAACTTGGCCGCATCTCCAGGTTACAGGTACCACTGTAACTTGACCACACCTCCAGGTTACAGACCACTGTAACTTGACTGCATCTCCAGGTCACAGGTAGCACTGTAACTTGACCGCATCTCCAGGTTACAGGTAGCACTGTAACTTGACCACTTCTCCAGGTTACAGGTAGCACTGTAACTTGACCGCATCTCCAGGTTAAAGGTAGCACTGTAACCTGACCGCATCTCCAGGTTACAGGTAGCACTATAATTTGACCGCATCTCCAGGTTACAGGTAGCACTGTAACTTGACCGCATCTCCAGGTTACAGGTAGCACTATAATTTGACCGCATCTCCAGGTTAAAGGTAGCACTGTAACCTGACCGCATCTCCAGGTTACAGGTAGCACTATAATTTGACCGCACCTCCAGGTTACAGGTAGCACAGTACCCTTCACTCGGACTCATTAGTACCAATCACTAGACCTACTAATACCCATCATTCGGACCCACCAGTACCCATCACTCGGACCCACCAGTACCCATCACTCGGACCCACCTATACCCATAACTCGGACCCACCAATACCCATCACTCGGTTCCACCAGTACCCACCAGTAATCCCCAATCGGACCCACCGGTACTCACCACTCGCACCCACCAGTACCCATCACTCGGACCTACCAGTACTATCACTCGCACCCACCGGTACCATCACTCGGATCCACCAGTAACCACCACTCAGATCCGCCAGTACCCATCACTTGGACCCACTAATATCCATCATTCGGACCCGCCAGTACCCATTAGTATCTACCAGTACTTATCACTCTAGTTCCATAGATGCAGGCCACGTTACCCTCTCAGCCCGCCATACTCAGCTACATTTCCCACGGGCTGGATCCTCTGCACGTCCATAAAATGAGGGAAGGTTTCATCCCTGGGTCACAACTTGAGGGCATTACTCTGGCCTGTGTGAGGGGGGGTGTCACTCCTCGTCCGAGCTGTTGACCAAATCATGCTCGCGTGATGCAACAATCTGCCACACGTTCGGAAGTGGCGGCGTTGCCTGCAAGTGTTCACATAACAACAGACGTCGTCCAGAGAACCACTAACAACAGCTTGAATCATACACGAGAGGCAGACACCTACATGAGCTGAGGTCGGCCGAGGATGGTTCTTACCGGTGTGTGTGTGTGTGTGTGATGGTCCACTAAGAGAGAGACAGGAGCGTGGTGTGACACTCCTGGTGGACGGGAGTTTGGTGAAGGACATGACCAGCCACACTCGTGGCTGCCTCACCAGATAACACTCCTCTACCACTATCAACACCCGTACACACAACCAGATAACTCACCTACAAGTCTCACATTAATAACATTCTTCGTTGGATGGGTTCGTGTGCTTTAAGCCAATCGGCATCCAGGATCACATGGACGTCAACATCAAGTTATAACCACGAACTGAGGTAAACTTGAACGTCCTCCTTCAGGTGTTGAAGATAATGCAAACCAAACACGCTTCCACTGTACTTGTCTTACTATTAAAGAAAGCCAGTGTTCATCTACGGCACGAAGGTGGAGCCTCACACTTCCACGTCTCTTACCCTCACATCCTATATCTTAAGAGGGTCTTTGAATTACCCTGTGGGACCAGCATTACCGTCCCTCTGCTCAGCTTTTGTAACATATCCACGAATCTGGTGTAGCAGAACTATTTCCGAACGTCTTTCAATCTTTTCTCCTACCGTTGCCTACCATGGCCTTTAGTTTTCACAAATCCTGTTGTTGTCAAACGCCCAACCTATAGTACCAACCCTGTAGTCCATAAGAGGATCGTGCAGGTTATGGTCCTACCTCCGTTCACTCCACTAGGAAAACCTGGGAACTTCCCTTGTCTCGTGATCTATTCCACTCAAGTCTTGCATCTGTCTTGATACCTTTCACGGTGCTACGGTTTCCATAAGTTGGAACACCAGACAAACTTTAGCTAGGGTCGAAGAAATATCCTAAATACCTCCAAAAGTGAATTTCTTGAGTTAAATTAGGCTCTGTGTGTGTGTGTGTGTGTGTGCTTTACCTATCTGCGTGGAAAAGGAGGCTTGGTATTGTGGGAACCCATTTCTTAACCTCTCTTCTACCACAGTCTCCCAAGGTTTCTTAAATTTTCCACATTCACTGGGGAACTTAACCCACTCGTTCAGATCTTTATCATCTTTGTTATTTTCATGTATTTTCTGATTCATGAAGACCTCTAATTATACCATTAAGTGCCACATCTCGTAACCATACATTCGTATCTCCCACCATTAAGGCTTGACCCTTTGGATCAAGGTTATTGAAGCACTCACTTAGTCCCTCCAAAAAGACTTGACTTTTCCTACCTCACTCATGGAGCTACTGAGTACGTAGTCAATGACAATCACTCAATTTTCGTAATCTACTTTCATTTTGACCCACATTAGTCTACAACTCACTTTCTTACACTGGTTTACACATTCCCTCAAAACTCCATCAAAAGTGCTCCCCCCCCTTAAACTCGAATATTCCCAAACCATCCCCCATTACCTCTCGAGTATTCCCAAACCATCCCCCCCCCCATTACCTCGAATATTCCCTCCCCCTTACATCCCGCTGAGCCTGGTGCCTGTCCGGGCGAGAAAATCAGGTTCCACTCCCTAGTTATCGCAATTGTCTCTCCCTTCTCATCCTAGTCAACATCTACACGCACAATCAGACACCTTAGCCATAACTCCTCACAGGTTTTATCTTCCCTTTTTTAAGATGCAGCAACATAAAGAGGCTGAGATATCAAGCCCCTCGTCCCTACCCCTAATAGGCATCTCTTACGACACACGAGAGATACGTGGATAGTGTTTAACCCTCTTCCCCCAGAGTCAATTCAATGAAAAAAAAATGCCGACAACTTCAAACACAAAATAAAGAACACAGATGGCAAAAATACGGAATTTTGTGCTAGAAAATGGAATTTTACTAAACAAAGCTTACAATCACGCAATACAGGCTGCACTTTCAATACAGGAAATTGTGATGTCCAGTGCTCAAAGCTGTTATCTGCATTCGTTTATCTACATGTAAGTAGTCCATAATTGTTCACTTTAAAACCAACAAAGTATATAGTCATAAGTGTTTCATTTTCGGTCCACGAACAAAGGTTCTAATGTTCTTCCACACATGTTCAGTCCTGGATAGGGAGCTTTGTGCTGTGAACAGTGGTTGCCTGTTTGCATTTCTCCAGAAGCCTTTCACAGAACTTCACTTCATGACAACTGATTTCTTTATAGCACACTGTTTCTCGATCGCACAATGTAGGGCCACTTCCTGATGTATTCCCAACGAAAAGTCTGCTTCTTCCTGCTTGATTTTGTACTCGAAGTCGATACCATGATGAAGTGACCATTCTTCTTCCCTAGCTCACCGTTGACTCGCTGGATGATATGCCATACCCACAACGGCGGCCAAACGTAACATGAGGACCAAGTTTCCCCACGTGGGAGATGGCTGTAGCTTCTGACTTCTTCAAACTCTTCCATTAAGGTCATTGTCTAATTGATTTTCCTCATATCACTTTTTAAATTATTTACATAGAAATGATTTACCATTTGTCATGGTAATTTGAAATTTTTCCTTGGTTTGTTAAGAGATTAGCCGCACTAAATTTTGAAGGAAAGTCATAACCAATATATCTGTTCCAAGAACCCATGCCATAAACTGAATTAAATGTTTCTGATTTACTAAAAATCTTAATATGCAGTTGTTGACAAATAAACCTGATTTCATGATTCTCCCACACTCTTAAATGTTACACTGCTGACAGATCAACTTTTAGTAAAGTATTTCATCCTTAGACACTCATCTTGTGCTCTTAACTGTCAGCCAAGCAACTGGCAGAAACTCACCCAACCATGCACTGCCACAATGCCTCACTGTTTGTTTTGTACTCTAGTCACCTATGACAAAAACAAAAATACAAGAAAATCATACCTTATTCATACATGCTATCTTAGTAAGCAAGAATTTTCTAGAAATCAATAGAACCTAAGGAAAACCTTACCTACAAATCGCAGTTTTGGCCTAATGTACTTTGTGAATAGTTTACCAAACATTTCCCTATCTAAAATAATTTAAATGCAGTTTCAATAACTGTCATAAGAAAGCATGCCTCCTTTACAAATCTTTACAATTCTCTATCATACAAATTGCCACAGCTGTTAGTACACTCCCTGGGTGTGTGTGTGTGTGTGTGTGTGTGTATGCCAAGACCCCATCCATCTATCCGTCTCTAACCACCTAATCATCCATCTTTCAAAATTGGACTTTGTTCTAAACTAAATCCCACATCTTGAACTCCATCAATGCAATACCCTTAAAATCCCTATACACCTTCAGCATTCGCAATTTCATAAATTACCTCATTCCATTCATCCACTCTCCCAGCAATGTAAAAGTACCTTTGTACATTCCTTCAAACAATATCCCACTCAGACCCCTGTCATGGCCCCCTGGCTGCTCTATCTTTAAAACATCCAAAAGGTACAATAACCAGAGTAACATGTTTGAAAAGAAGTTACATATCAGAAAAGTGTCAGGGTATTGGATGAATGGTACAAGCCAAGCACTGAAATTGCTAACGTTAACAGCATTCATAAGTAAGTCTAAAAAATTGCACAACAGCAAAGTCTAAGTCCACGAGAAGAGGCCCTATTAATGTAGAACTCCCTTCCCTCCCAGCATAAATGGGGAAAATAGTTCACTACATACATAAACACAGACTATCAATCAAAATCACTGTCTGTGAAATCAATCACACTCTCACTTGCAACAATATTAAAGGTGCAAGCCTAGTACTCCTAGCAAGTTATTCATATACATCAAGAATAGGAGTGGTCCAAGACCAAGCCTTGCAGCACTCCACTTGCAACCTCAGCCCAGTATGAGAATATACCTCTTACATACATTCTCTGTTCTCTTCAATATAGGTATATACACATTTTTTTTTTTTTTTTTTTTTTGCTTTGTCGCTGTCTCCCGCGTTTGCGAGGTAGCGCAAGGAAACAGACGAAAGAAATGGCCCAACCCACCCCCATACACATGTATATACATACGTCCACACACGCAAATATACATACCTACATAGCTTTCCATGGTTTACCCCAGACGCTTCACATGCCCTGATTCAATCCACTGACAGCACGTCAACCCCGGTATACCACATCGCTCCAATTCACTCTATTCCTTGCCCTCCTTTCACGCTCCTGCATGTATATACACATGTATATACATAAATGCCCACACATGCACATATATATACATACACAGACATATACATATATACACATGTACATATCATGCTGCCTTCATCCATTCCCATCGCCAACCCTCCACACACGAAATAGCATCCCCCTCCAGCGAGGCAGTGCCAGGAACAGACAAAGAAGGCCACATTCGTTCATACTTAGTCTCTAACTGTCATGTGTAATGCACCGAAACCACAGCTCCCCTTCCATATCCAGGCCCCACAGTAAGCATGGTAAAAAAGTATCTTACCATTTTTGTGTGAAACAATATGACACCAGGGATGAAGGACAATGAGAAATGCCCATTGGTCTGGCCTAACACTGTGAGTCCTACTTTAATGGTATTGTAATATATCAGTCGCTAAAAGACATTTCTTATCATTTACCATAATAGATGTTATATTGTTTTCATATTTCAAAGAAAAAACCATAAATTGGGCAACTGCAATTATCAAGAAATCTGTCACATCTATGCTTACCAACCCTACCAAAATAACACATCATATCATTATTCTGAAATTCATCTGACCCAACCTTGAAGCTACATTTTTTACTGTGTATACCATGCTTTTACTCCTATACATAAAGGTATGCACATATATACACACACATACCCTAGCCCAAGCCAGGTGTGTATGTGTGTGATTTTCTTTACTATCTGTAATTACAGACACACACACACACACACACACCTTTGCAGAGTACCCTCCAACTTGAAAACATTATCTCTGAAGCTTCTCCTGAGAAACACTTAAATTTGTCGTTGGGCCTTGAATTCAAGAGCATTATCTTTGAAGCTTCATCTGAGGAAAACAATTTATAACTGAAGATGCAATATATCATGAGATACGTAGCGTACAATCACCAAGGTTGATTACATGGGAAAAACTATGAAAAAGTGAACACCTAATGGGTCAGACTGGGAACCTGAGTTCCACAATATCAAGATACAGCACTGTTCTAATTGCTTTTATGAATCAATTTGTGGATTAAAGAAGTTGGTAGCACCAATGGGGAATGGTTTGAATGGACCATGGAAAAATAATTACAAGTTTATCAGATGTAACAGTCAAGGAATACTTAGAGACAATGGCAAAAAGATATGTAAGAAATGGAGGCCAGGTAAGTTCTTGAAAAGTATAAGAAGGTCAGAAGTTATTTTCCTAGTGCTAACTCGCACACATGAGGGGGGAGGGGGATGTTATTCCATGTGCGGCGAGGTGGCGATGGGAATGAATAAAGGCAGACAGTGTGAATTGTGTGCATGTGTATATATGTATGTGTCTCTGTGTGTATATATATATATATGTGTACATTGAGATGTATGGGTATGTATATTTGTGTGTGTGGACGTGTATGTATATACATGTGTATGGGGGTGGGTTAGGCCATTTTCTTTCGTCTGTTTCCTTGCGCTACCTCGCAAACGCGGGACACAGCTGGAAAAAAAAAAATTATTGAAAAATCAAAGAAACGAGAAATGCTATTTGTAAGGACCAAATCATCACCTTGGAAGAAGAGTGATCAATAAAGATAAGGATGTAATAAAGATAGGAAAATGACAATTGACCATTAGTATCTTAGAAAACTTGAATAAGACTGGAAGAGGTGTGAAACTCAGCAAAACACTGGCATGAAGTCTTGTGAGGTAAGGAGTCTTACAAAGTGGCTGAGCCTACTCAAGGCTGATGAACAAGATGTCGATAAACCATTTGCACTTAAGGAGCGTGAAGAAAACCTATATACGTTGCTGGGCTGTTGCTTAAAATGCAGCTTGATGAGAACAGTGACCTAACAGAAGGGAGGAGATAACTTAATGATAATCTTAAGAAAGGTGACAAGGAAGTAGCTCTTGACTACAGAACTGCATCACTAACCAGCATGGTTTGCAAGACACTGGAGGAGACACACATGAGACAGATACAAGAATTTTCTATCAAAAATTATTGAAATGAGACACAACAAGGTTTCATAAAGGGATGAAATCATCTAAGAAATCTCTCTGACTTTTATGAGACAAGCACCTTTTCCGAACACAAGAAATTATTATGGCTGAATATTCTTGGTCTGCTAATACTCTGATCCTGTCCTCCACTGAAGACTGATAAAAAGGCCATATTTCCAGGCTGGTATCAGAGAGGCAACTTCTAGGGGAAAAAGTTAAATGTCCTGCTATTTTTTCTGGTCTGTGTAAATGACTTGAAGGGTAAATCATATGTTACCAATGATGCCAAAATTATGAATGAAGTGCAAATTAATAGTGACTGCAACATGATACAAGACACAAAATGCAGATGTGATCAAACAAATGGTTTCTGAAAGTTAACTAATTAATGTGATGGTAATGGGAAAGGGTGAAAATAGAGAAGACTGTGACTAGTGTTAAGTTTCTAATATGTCATTGGGTAATCAAAACTGACATTACACCAAACTTATCACAAAAATCATCTCAAGGATGTTTATGAGAGATACATTTATGAACATACATAGCATTTCCACCCAAGCAGGAATATGCCTCTGAGCTGCTGTAGATGGCCCACTGAGGGTGCTGCCACAGTTGGGAGGGTACATGTAGTGAAATACTGCCATGAGGTATGGCTAGCTCACCACATATTTTACTTGTTTAACAACTGTTATTCTCTACTTACACACACAAAGTTAGTTGTCAATCTAAATATATGGGGCTGTTTTCTTTCGTGTCTACTCTTCTCTTAAATGTTTCATTTCTATTTTCACAACTTGCCTTTTTTTATCCTGTTGTCCATAACACTAAAAAGTTTCACCATGTTTTTTCACTGAGCTTTTACATATTCTGTTTGGTGTGTTTTGATGTATTCCAAGCATTCTTGTAATTCAATGATTCCTTCTGCATTATGAAGTTTGTCGTCCCATAGCCTTTTCTTCTTTTCAAGTTATTGCCAAGCACAAATTATCTTGTACTCATCTCTTCTTTCTATGCAATATAGTGCAAGCTCTTTTGACCTTTCATGACTGTCCATGTGTTCCATTCCCTCAGTTTTGGTTGTAATGTACTTCCAATTCATCAATTTCTGCTTGTCTTGATGGCAATCATAAAAAAACATTCATGTTTAATTTTGCCTCATACTTAAAAAGAACATTTTTATCAGTAACTTTCTATGTTGTGAAAGTTCTTAACATCACTTATCATAGAACTTGTTAATAAGAATTTTTTTCTTAGCATGATCTACAAATTCCAGCTCTTCATTTACGATTATTTCTTGGTTAAAGATGGCAAAAGAGGAAATTGGGCAAGAGCATTTTACTGAAATAGATAAAAGAGCATTTCTAGACTAACAGAGATGTAGACATTCTAAACAAGCAAACATGAAGCAAATGTAGATAGCATTAGAAAAGTCAAGTCTGTAATGGAGAAACATGACATTTACTGAAAGGGACCTCATAAGTATCCAGCTCCTTCCACAAATACACACTGAGGTAATCACAAATGCACGTGCACATACACACACACTAATTCTATGTATTCATATATGTCTCTCATTGAATATTTTTATAAAGTTTCTGAAATTATTTGGAGTAAACCATTCAAATATACCCACATAAATATTTATGTGGGTATATTTGAATGGTAGGCCAGACAATGTTGTATGGACACGAGACATGGGCTGTATGTGAAAATATAGACTAGGATGAATTAGTTGGAAATGAAACGCTTGAGGACAATATGAAGTGTGAGGATGGTTGATCAAGTAAGTAATGATAAGGTACGAAAGAGGTGTGGTACTAAGAAGAGTACGGCAAAGAGAACTGAAGTGGGTGTGTTGAAATGGTTTGGAAATATGGAGAGAATGAGTGAGGGTAGGGTGATAAATAGGTTTTATGGGTCAGAAGTGGAGGGAAAAAGGAGAAGGTGAAGCCAAATTGGAAATGGAAGGATGGCGTGAAACAGATTTTGATCTAAGGGCCTGAACATGCAGGAGGGTGAAATGTGTACAAAGGACAGAGTGGATGGAATCATGGAAGCAGATGTGAGTCACAGGGTGGGGGAGGGGGTGAAGGTTCTGGGAGTGTTGAAGAATGTATGGAAGGCAAGAACATTATTCAGAAAGCAAAAATGGATATGGTTGAAGAAATAGCGGTTCTAACAATGTTATATGGTTGCAAAGCATGGGTTATAGACAGGGTTGTGTGGAGGAGGGTGGATGTGTTGGAAATGAAATGTTTGAGGGCAATATGTAGTGTGAGGTAGTTTGATCAAGTAATTAATGAAAGGGTAAGAGAGATGTGTGGAAATAAAAAGAGTGTGGTCGAGAAAGCAAAAGAGGGTGTGTTGACATAGTTTGGTCACTTGGAGAGAATGAATGAGGGAAGACTGACAAAGAGAAAATATGTATCAGAAGTGAGGGGGAACAAGGAGAAGTGGGAGACCAAATTGGAGGTAGAAGGATGGAGTGAAAAAGATTTTGAGCGATCTCCGCCTGAAAATACAGGAGGGTGAAAGGCATGTAGGGAATAGAGTGAATTGGAATGATGTGGTATACCGGGGTCGATGTGCTGTCAATGGATTGAACCACGGCACGTGAAGCGTCTGGGTTAAACCACGGAAAGGTCTGTGGGGCCTGGATGCAGAAAGGGAGCTGTGGTTTTGGTGCCTTACACATGATAGCTAGAGACTGAGTGTGAACGAATGTGGCCTTTTCTGTCTTTTCCTGGCACTGCCTTACTGGGGGAAGGGGGGGATGCTTTTTCGTGTGTGGCAGGTGGCGAGTATGGATATGTACATGTGTATATATGTATATGTCTGACTGTGGGTAAACCCTGAAAATATATTGTCTCTTTTCATCCAGAATGTCTGATAAGAGGATTTTAAAAGTCCTGCAACTACTACTACTACTACTACTAAAAAAAAAGAAAAAAAAAAGAAAAAAAAATAAATCCTTGTCATGCCAGTCTGAGAGTGCCATCTGCCAGTGACGATGGGTGCTAATTTTACTGTAATACTAGGTGGCTTGGCATGATGGCTGATGCAGGTAGAATATGAGGCACAATAGATGAAATCAGTGGTTGATGTAGAAAGAATATGATAGAATAAGAGATAAAATACCTAAGAACCCAAAACAGGGCCTAGGCCTACTAACAAATCTTTTGTTTCTATGGCAATACATTAGTATGCTGCACTGGAAGACTGGCTTGGGCTTCCCTAGGAAATCTCATGCACTCTTTGGGAGCAATGTCAGGGCTTGATAGAGTCCCTCCAAGGGGTGCAGATGAATGACTGATCTGAAATCTAATATGATAGTTTTCAAACGATTGGCATAACTGCACAAAGGCATTCACAACTATCATCAAGTGCTGAATTACATTGTTCAAAGGAAGCAAACACTTCTGTGTGAAATAAAAAAACTTTTTGAAAGCAATTTTCTAAATGAAACAGCACTCTTTGGAAAGAAATTATTTCTAAAGGTCTTTTTTTCTAAATGTCTAATGAAATGTTATGGACATATCTATGTGAACAGCTTTTTGGAAGCACATATTCCTGTATGAAATGAAGAGTGAATAAAGGAGAGTGGAAATTACCCCCAACCCCTGTACTCTCCCCATTCCCCAGCCATTCCAAATTATCAGTCACTGGGAAGCAAGTGCTCTTTTAGGAGGGTAATATTTCTTTTAGCCGTCTAAGCCAGATTTACCCATACGCTAATCAATATACTAAAACTCCTTTAAAATAGATGCTCTACTGTATTTCAGCACACAGGAAGAGGAGATTATTCCTAAAATTTGTACAGGTACAACACCGAATTTCCAGCCACTGATGGTTTGGCACCTCCTTTAGATAAGAGGAAATTACGTGAGGAAACCTGAAATCACCACGGCCACCAGACTAGTTTACTGGGCGGCCACAGATGGTGTTGTGTAGGGAGCGCTTATTTACATTCTTTACACTGCACTTGATGGTGGTGATACCGCAATTCTGTGAGATTCTTAGCACGATTGAGTGATGATGGAATGGTTTCGACAGTGTTGGAGTGATGGAGTGGACTAGTCAGGTAGCAAGATAATGGTCCAGGCTAAGTTGTTCCATAAAGAACTTAAATAACAACATGAGAAAACTATAGTGAAAGATGGCTTCAAAGACTCAAGAAGCATCATTGAATTTCCATGAATAAAGTGTGCGGAGAAAATCGATCTGCAAACCACGAAGGAGCTGCTGAGTATGTGGACAAATTTGCGAAACTCGTAGCTGACAAGCATCTCAGTCCTAAGCAGATGTATAATGCAGACAAATACTTTAGACACACGGGAGATGTATAATTAGTGGGTTAGAGGTGTGTTGATGAACCATTATTTCACGACCACGGTTGGTTCGGCAAAATGGTTAATCTGGCAAGGCTTTGGAACCAAGAGCACCGGAAAATCGGTGGTGTACCTGTATATAACAAAATTTGGCTGAATTCATTCAATGTTCTACAAATATGCATTTCTGCATTTCATAGCATGTCATATTGTTTGAAATGCATACCAGACCTTTCCCATAATAATTTTACCCACCTCTCATCTCAGTCTTCTAAAATTACCTTTCGCACCGTAAGTGTTTCTTTTGTGAACGGCCCCCACCCCCAAATACTTTTCATAACTATGATTACTGGACAGTTTAGGACATGAAAAAAGTTTGTTTGAGGTTATCGTCATACATCCCATTTATTCTTCACAAAGGAAACTATCTGGATCAAGATTCCTCCTGATACTGATGATTCATCTTCACCGCCTACAAAATCAAGGAAATATACCCAAAGTAATTGATATGTGGTAGAAATGTACAGAAAACATACAAATAAATATTTTAGCATTAATCTCATCTTTTCTTCTTTACTGGAAATGAGAACAAAGACAATTCTGGATTCTGTTTGTGTCATTCTCTGCAGTCTATACCCACAAAAGATAACCCAGTGACAGCCATGTTTACTAGTACCCACCTCTGCTGCAAGGTGCAGGACTGAGTAGGTGCATCACAGGAATTCAATAAGACACACAGATCAAGTGTCATTTCTATTGTCCTTTTTATTTTCTATGGTAATACTCTTAATCAATTCTACAAACTTTACTTCTAAAATTTTGCATTAAGGCCACATCTCAAGATTTCAGTTTCATACATCAGTATCATAATATTACAAGCACTTAGATGTAAATATTTGTTTTCCTTTTATAAATATACTCTCATCATCATACATATTTATATAAAATTAACTTCCATAAGTAAAATTAGCTTTCTTCACAAAAAATAAGAGTATCATTAATAAATATCCACTGTAAGTCCATTACTCTGTTAAAAATTCTAAATATATTGCAGGTAAATCTGATTAATTCCATTACCTAGAATATGATAACCAATGTCTACTGTTTTCCTAACTCCCATCCCTACAAATACTTATGAGAACATATATTAGTGCAAGTCCAAGAAATAATCTACAGCTTCTTAACCTATATTACATGTAACATTTCTTGTATCCAAAGTTGATGTATCCGGTACTTGAAATCAACTTATTACATACCAAAAATCATTTCATACGAGTCATTTCTCATTAGCAACCACCATCATACTGAGGGGCTAATAGAAGTGCATACGATGACACAGTGACCTATTTTAAAAATACGATAATCTCTGGGGAAAATGGAGTTCAGATCCATTTTAAATCAACTTAGAGGTACAGCCACAGATCTACAATGTCTCCTAAAATTATTCTGGTGATTCTGTTTCTGTATCTTAAAGATATGAGCATGTGGGATGGGAAAAGACAGTGTGTGTCTTTCCCTGAACTGCATTCCTACACGATAAATCCATATGATATGTGCTAGAATGCTGGATGCTTTTTAATTTGCTCATCATCTCAACAAGAACAGCCATGGAGCAAGTGAATTTTATCTTGACAAGTCTCATCAACAAGCTGGGATAAATTTAGGAAATCTTGGGGTTGGCCATATCACTACTAAAGGGTGTACGTACAATGAGATTGCTATCAAACTGAGAAATTTGTCCTGGTATTACCATGTCACAATTTAAGATGCTGAATTTTAAATAAACAATTTGGAAAAGATTAAGAGATGCCTATTTGTACAAAAACTTTTCCCACTCATAAAATCTTATGTATTCTAAAAACACTGTTTTGAGAAAAGATATACAGTACTTAATACAATCAGCATGTATGATGACATACAATGCTGCATTATATTAACTTGTTAGCTAAAGGACGTGATGCCCCATGTGAGATTCAACATATGGTCAACTGATCATTTGAGAAGATAAAAGATTTAAAATGGATCCTGTTAAGGTTTTGGACCACATTTTTTTATACAGCAAAACAGTATCTATAAAACCTTTTCAATCTATAATTTGTATTGTCACATCAATGTTAGTGATAATACACTGCATTACAAATGTAAAAGGACATTTCAATTACTAAAAAATAGTAAAGCTAGTCTACTCACGTATGTTTGGTAAAATATCTTATAGTGACACAATCTATCCCTATTCAAAAACCTTAATTTCAATTAGCTCTGCCTCAAACTATATCTTCAGATGTATGATTAGTTGCCTCTACTGGAATCAAGGCCTATGTTTTTCAGAACAGGTATAAAAAAGAAATCAATTTCTCATTAAGTTAATTAAGAACTAAAATGAACATTATAATCTAATAAAGTACAAGACAATTACAAAATTACCAATTTCTTATCGCAAAATGTTCTGTTGTTATAAACATGAAGAATGTGTCCATATACTAGCTACTGTAATTCCCTTCACATTAAAATCCATCACATGTCTTTCATTATGTATTTTGAACTTAGAGATGAAAGAGGTATCCAGCACCCACATTAAGAGGAGGTTGATTTTCCTCCTAATTCAGAGTACATAGGTAAATCCTCTTTACAAATCTATGCTGGTTAATGATGAACACCTGTCAGGGCTACTTTGGAAAAGGCACTTACAGGAGGAGAAGCCCAATTTCCTTATGATATTCTAAGAAATGCAATTAAAATATATGGTTTATGTTAAAAGTAGACAGACCACCTAAACCTCTAAATAAAAAAAAAATATATAAAAATGTTAGATATTGCATTTTCTTATATTTCACTGCATAAAAATATCTGATATCAAACTTTCACATATTTTGCCCAAAAGGGAAAAGTGAATTTTTCCAAAAAGAGAGGAGTAAGAGCCTTGAAGGAGTACAGAGCTCCTATTTCTGGAGAAATGCATGTAGAAAAATAAGAATAAATGCTTTCTGAAGACACAATATGTAAGTCTTTGCCCTGTGTGTGTTCACCTGTGCACGTGTTTGTGCTTGCATGCATACACATGCACAAGTGTGAGTACATTTTTGAATAAGCTCATTGTGAAGGAATGCATGCATAATGTGTGCATATGAAAATGTACATTTAATTGTATGAGTGCATATAGGCTGTGTACACTTCATACATCCATGAATATACAGGTATGCACAAACAATGTGTGTGTGTGTGTGTGTGTGTGTGTGTGTGTGTGTGTGTGTGTGTGTGTGTGCACTTCACTCATCCTTTAATAACAAACAGATTTAAATAATCATTCTAGTTGCATTTGGTGGTAATTCCATCTCAAGAAATTGTAATGAGCATTACAGGCTTTGCAAATAAACTACTAAATGTTTACATCTTACAGTTATACAAAGTCTGGTCATCACATGAAACTTCCAAGAAAAGCTATTCTAACTAAATACATTAAATATGCAAAAATTAAAGCATAGAAACATAAACCTCAAACATGCTAATGAAGCTTGTCAAACCAAATAATTCAATAATAATGTTTAGAGCAGAGAACAAAATAATTACATGCTTTGTGGTGTAGTCCATCTTAAGCTTTGTGAAATCATAAAGAATCATTGTTACCCAGCCAAATTTTAGATTAATTCAAACAGAAAAGAGAATTGTATCTTGCCAAATCTGGTATTAATTCAAACTGAAATCTGCTACATCTTATATTAACCCTTTCACTGCATCAGTCTTAACATTCACTATACACTGTTATGGAATATTCTGAAATGTACATAAAAAAGTACCTCCATACATTTGTTATTATAATTAACTACTGTACAACATAGTTTTCTTAATACAATTATATACAACTCATCCTGTCTATGTGCTATGCACCCTTCAACTTATGCTGCTCAGCTACCAGGAAGATATGGTACCCCATGAGTACTGTCAGGCATATGTTGTAAGAAGTGTGTTATTTTTGCAGTGTTTCTGTCATAAACAAATATGATTACTAAGGGTTTCCATAACTACTATCTATCATCTTGTAAGACTCACGTCTTCACTTATAGCTTAAGGGCACACATCTCGGACAGGTTTCCTTGACATCTCCGCATATACTGACCAGTGTATGAAAAAAATTTATGCTGTAGCATCTGGTAATAATGCATGGATGCTACTGCAAGCATTAATGGCTGTATATTTTCTCTTGAGGCAGAGGTGGCTGATTTAAGAATGATTAATGTATGTATATGCCCTAACCACAGAAGAGAAAATAATTACTGGGGCATATACAACCTAACCCTAATAAATGGGTTTCTTGAAAAGCAAGAGTTGTACCCTAACAAAACTAATGTTATTTCACACAAAAACACAAATCTAAATATGAGATTTAACATAAAACAAAAAATCAAAGTTGATGTTGGTTAGTGTTAAAAGCTAGTGTGTTCTTGAATGATTAAATGAATGTGCAATGGAAAAAATGGATACAGGGGGCCCTTGTAGAACTGCACAGTTATGTATCTGGCAATCTGTTGTTAAGAGGAAATGTTGCTGTATACGTAATTGAAGCCCACGTTCTAACATAAACATTTCCCCCACCTAATTTTCATGTATAGACTATACCTGAAACAGCTTACTATCCATATACCACACTATATCATGATGAAAACTAAACTCTCATTCAGCAACTGTTGTCATTTCCCAGGTAAATCAGATGATATCAAATGATCCTCACTGAAAATGCTGGTGATGAGGGATTAAGGTTAGGTGATGATGAAGTAGGATAGGAGACATTGTTTTTGTTATTCTTCTTCTTCTTCCTTTATTTCCTTCCTTCGTTTTTTTCCTAACAACCAAGATTTTGCACTAACCCCTTAATTTTGCAACCAACAGAGGTGAAGTGAAACATTGGTCAAGTCTTCCAAAGGAAGTTTAACCATTTTGTATGTGATATTTACGTCTGCTGATGTTTCTGGCAACTATATTATCTATTTTAATGTTTTAAGTTAGGTACATCTTACTTTTAAGGAACATTACGAATATGAAAACATGGTTTCCTTAAATAAAAGGTGACCATCGGTGTCTAGAATATAAGAATCTGAAGTTATTTTGTTTTGATATCACTGTAAAAGGCTTTATAAGAGAAAAACCTTACCATATACATTAATATATCATCATAAATTGAAAATTGGGTTGATTAGAAAGGGTAGTGAGTGGTGGGATGAAGAAGTAAGAGTATTAGTGAAAGAGAAGAGAGAGGCATTTGGACGATTTTTGCAGGGAAAAAATGCAATTGAGTGGGAGATGTATAAAAGAAAGAGACAGGAGGTCAAGAGAAAGGTGCAAGAGGTGAAAAAAAGGGCAAATGAGAGTTGGGGTGAGAGAGTATCATTAAATTTTAGGGAGAATAAAAAGATGTTCTGGAAGGAGGTAAATAAAATGCGTAAGACAAGGGAGCAAATGGGAACTTCAGTGAAGGGTGCAAATGGGGAGGTGATAACAAGTAGTGGTGATGTGAGAAGGAGATGGAGTGAGTATTTTGAAGGTTTGTTGAATGTGTTTGATGATAGAGTGGCAGATATAGGGTGTTTTGGTCGAGGTGGTGTGCAAAGTGAGAGGGTTAGGGAAAATGATTTGGTAAACAGAGAAGAGGTAGTGAAAGCTTTGCGGAAGATGAAAGCCGGCAAGGCAGCAGGTTTGGATGGTACTGCAGTGGAATTTATTAAAAAAGGGGGTGACTGTATTGTTGACTGGTTGGTAAGGTTATTTAATGTATGTATGACTCATGGTGAGGTGCCTGAGGATTGGCGGAATGCGTGCATAGTGCCATTGTACAAAGGCAAAGGGGATAAGAGTGAGTGCTCAAATTACAGAGGTATAAGTTTGTTGAGTATTCCTGGTAAATTATATGGGAGGGTATTGATTGAGAGGGTGAAGGCATGTACAGAGCATCAGATTGGGGAAGAGCAGTGTGGTTTCAGAAGTGGTAGAGGATGTGTGGATCAGGTGTTTGCTTTGAAGAATGTATGTGAGAAATACTTAGAAAAGCAAATGGATTTGTGTGTAGCATTTATGGATCTGGAGAAGGCATATGATAAAGTTGATAGAGATGCTCTGTGGAAGGTATTAAGAATATATGGTGTGGGAGGAAAGTTGTTAGAAGCAGTGAAAAGTTTTTATCGAGGATGTAAGGCATGTGTACGTGTAGGAAGAGAGGAAAGTGATTGGTTCTCAGTGAATGTAGGTTTGCGGCAGGGGTGTGTGATGTCTCCATGGTTGTTTAATTTGTTTATGGATGGGGTTGTTAGGGAGGTAAATGCAAGAGTTTTGGAAAGAGGGGCAAGTATGAAGTCTGTTGGGGATGAGAGAGCTTGGGAAGTGAGTCAGTTGTTGTTCGCTGATGATACAGCGCTGGTGGCTGATTCATGTGAGAAACTGCAGAAGCTGGTGACTGAGTTTGGTAAAGTGTGTGGAAGAAGAAAGTTAAGAGTAAATGTGAATAAGAGCAAGGTTATTAGGTACAGTAGGGTTGAAGGTCAAGTCAATTGGGAGGTGAGTTTGAATGGAGAAAAACTGGAGGAAGTGAAGTGTTTTAGTTATCTGGGAGTGGATCTGGCAGCAGATGGAACCATGGAAGCGGAAGTGGATCATAGGGTGGGGGAGGGGGCGAAAATTCTGGGGGCCTTGAAGAATGTGTGGAAGTCGAGAACATTATCTCGGAAAGCAAAAATGGCTATGTTTGAAGGAATAGTGGTTCCAACAATGTTGTATGGTTGCGAGGCGTGGGCTATGGATAGAGTTGTGCGCAGGAGGATGGATGTGCTGGAAATGAGATGTTTGAGGACAATGTGTGGTGTGAGGTGGTTTGATCGAGTGAGTAACGTAAGGGTAAGAGAGATGTGTGGAAATAAAAAGAGCGTGGTTGAGAGAGCAGAAGAGGGTGTTTTGAAGTGGTTTGGGCTCATGGAGAGGATGAGTGAGGAAAGATTGACCAAGAGGATATATGTGTCGGAGGTGGAGGGAGCAAGGAGAAGAGGGAGACCAAATTGGAGGTGGAAAGATGGAGTGAAAAAGATTTTGTGTGATCGGGGCCTGAACATGCAGGAGGGTGAAAGGAGGGCAAGGAATAGAGTGAACTGGAGCGATGTGGTATACCGGGGTTGACGTGCTGTCAGTGGATTGAATCAAGGCATGTGAAGCGTCTGGGGTAAACCATGGAAAGCTGTGTAGGTATGTATATTTGCGTGTGTGGACGTATGTATATACATGTGTATGGGGGGGGGTTAGGCCATTTCTTTCATCTGTTTCCTTGCGCTACCTCGCAAACGCGGGAGACAGCGACAAAGTATAAAAAAAAAAAAAAAAAAAAAATTGAAAAGAATAAAAAAATCAAGAATCTTCTTCAAATTTGTCATTACTGCAAAAACTTAAGTGCTGTCCCACAAATTTCTATCCTAATTTTCCAATGTTGCTATCGTGAAACCACTCTGTGAACCGTTGTACTACAGGGGACCCCCTGTATTTGAAATTTTGAATGGACACCAGATACATGGTGTCCAAATATGGCTTTATATTGTACTGAAAAATGAAGTCTTACAATTTAGAGATGAATTACTAAACAGCAGAATAAAATCATTTTTCACGCTAATAACTGGCTCATAACAATATGCAGTAAAATATGCCCTGAAGAGCTTACATTTAAAACATTAACATCCAGAACTTGTAAAAAATTACTCTTCCTTCCCTCTAACATTACTTCAAAACTGGAAGAAGCTTACACTGTAAGAGTATATAAGGAATATACAAGGAACATTTACACAGATCTAGATTTAATGTCAACTTAATATTTGAGAGAGTATTCTAAACTTCCAAGTATCATTACTGTACACATCAAAATATTTATCACAATGAGCAATTCCGATGAAAAAAATTAAGCATGACCTTGACAAGAAACAGACATTAACTTTTGCACTGTAGAAAAATTACTGAATTTGTGAGTACATGTGCATGGATAAGGTAACTGAATGCATGCACAAGTACACACATGCATTAGGTTAAACTGACAAACAAGTAACACATATCACATGCATACATGCAAAAATACATGCATGTATGCACACAAGCATGCACAAACATGAACACACATACATACACAGTTACAATTTGTTGAAGAATTTATATTAAAAATGAACTGATAATACAGTACATCCCTCTTATAACAACATCTCTATGTTTTAAAAGTACATTTCACCATCAGTTTCCAATCTTCTTATGTATTTTTCAATACTAACACTCAGGTCTTTAACTTTCTTTTTTTTCATCCTCATCTACAGAAAATTCTGAAGGATCTGATGATGAGCGCTCATCTTCTACGTTCCCTTTAGTTATAGTGTTAGCAATGATACGAAGGATGAGATATGTCCAGTAAACATGCAACACCAACAATACAAACAGCAAACCATTAAAAATGTAGTATGCAGGGAACATGGGCACTATAGTTGGAGCATCGATGGCTGTGCTATACAAGATCCA
Source organism: Panulirus ornatus (assembly GCF_036320965.1). Classification (NCBI taxonomy): domain Eukaryota; kingdom Metazoa; phylum Arthropoda; class Malacostraca; order Decapoda; family Palinuridae; genus Panulirus; species Panulirus ornatus. Next base: position 19,705,836 of record NC_092228.1, read on the forward strand.
AATAGGATAAATTCCAACACGAGTCACAATCCACAATATAGCAAAGATGGCAAATACGGCATCACAAAATGCCTTATGACCAGAGTAAATACTCATTTTTGCAAGCTGAAGAGGAATATCAGCACAGTCATGCACAATAAGAACCAAAGTTCCAATTCTTGTGAGGTTACATGTCCAAGAAAAGGTAATAAGAGCAATAGTGACTAAGTGGTGGAAAAACATCTGCCAAAAGTCTTTACGCTTTACCTCAAAAAAGTGTGTGAATGTCATGGACCAATAGAATGAAAGGGAAATCATGTAATACCACCACACATCATCATCAACACTGTGATTGGGATAATCATACCAACAGTGTCGAATGTCCCAAAGCCAAGGTTTTCCAGACATCACATAGAGACCATACACAAAGATGAAAGTGTAGTGAGTGCACTGCCAAGCACACTCCATAAATTTGGTGAACTTATTAATACGAGTCATGGCTGTTCTCTGTCGTATCCATCGCTCCACTTTGCGTTCTGACCATCCAAGGTTTCCAGCACACTGGCTGATCTCACTATCAGGAAGCTTAGCCTTGTAGCGAGAAAATAATTGCTCTAAAGTCTCATTAGGCACCACTGGGCGAGGCTTTATGTCCCTCAGGCCAACAGCCTGGGCAATATGGCAATACAAAACTTTGTTGAGCACCAGGAACCGTAGGGCAATGGCTATAAATGCCATGAAAATGGGGTATGTCCACAGGTCACTCCAGTTGGCGTAGCGAACCTTCTCATTAGGCACCAGATCTTCCCAGGAGTAGTTCGGGGGCAGCCACACCAATGGATCCCAAAACCAGGTCGAAAACTTGTGCCACATCCACGCTGCCATCCTGGGAACAAGAAACGCCATCACCAACTCTTCACCTGTCTTGTGTAAAAGACTTTATTCCGTCATACAGAAGAAGCAACAATCTTGCTTAAGCATGATGGACACCATACCACAATAATTATCTATCAAAAAAGATGCCTCCCTTTTCTGCAACAGCAAGTTTAGGTAAATCAACTCTGATTCAAACTATACTGTACTGTACTAAAATTATCTTAAAATTCAAAATGTCTTCAAGCAGAAAGCATTAACACTGAATAAATTACTGAAATTAAGATAAGAAGCAAAACTTACAGAATGCATATCAATATTCAGTAGCATCAACAATTCAACTGAATGACATTAAAAGCAAATACAAAATATAAACTTAATAGCTTTACAATGTGTTATTGATGTGCAGAACATCATCAGTAAGAGAAGGAAAAGCAGAAACTTAAAAAATATTAACAAAACTTTCATGGGACTTACTTTTGACACATCAAAAGCCTTACTTAATAAGCCTTTCTTAAATCACCAAAATAAAACATGTGTTCCTGATCCATGATTGCTGGAGGTAATCAGCAACAGCAGAAGTTACTATGCTTCTTATTAATGCACTATGTTAGCAATCAATACAGCTTGTGATATTCTTCACCCTTGGCATCTGGGACCTGACTTTTGTCCACTTCATTTTTACAAGTAGGATCCAGCTTTCACCCACTTTATGTTTCTGTGTGGGTCCTAACTTTTAATATTCTAAACCTCGCATCAATAAAAGGACATCACTGTTGTTGCTATGGTGAACAGTGGCTGCCACAGGCCACAACACATTACTCCACATTGAAAAATAAAATCTTAACTCATAATCTGCTAAAAACTGTGACCATATCTTGAGCATGCTATGTAACTCAAGGTCTTCAGTTTGTTTAGGGCTGTTTACCTTAACCCTTACTGTATAGGGACATGGCTTTTCTAGGTTTGCCCATTCCATGAAGGACAACACTTTTGTTGCCTTAAAACTGGTGCTTTTAAAATCATGCCACTGAGGTGGCTAAGGTGCCCAAAAGCAGCCAAGAGCATGATATATTTGCCCAAATGAAAGAAAATGACTTGTCATAATCTTCCCGCTGCAAAAGCTGCCAAAGCCTGCAACCATATGAGAGAAAGCAACTACATTCAAAATATTCATGCCACATAGACATTTCAAATCTCTCTCGCAAGTTTCCCAATCTATTCACAGCTCATGATATAAAAATTGTATCAGATGTTGTACATTGACAGATTACATGTAAAATGTTGAGAATAGTAGTATAAATTTGCAGAGGGAGTATAATGGTGACAGGCACTGAACAGTGGATGGGATGTCTAAAAATCTACTGGTGCCACTGCTTGGCACCAGCCACATGGTAAGTTGATAACAGTTTGTTTTCATTTTGTTTTTCCATTGTTCCATGGTGGTTCAAGGAAGGTTTATATTTCTAATAGTGTATATGTGTAATATAGGCCATCATGGGCATTTAGACATGCTGGTTTGTTTGTTAAAGAGCAGAATGTTAACAACTGCATAATAGTGCCACTTCCCCTCCATCACCTAAGTTAAAATTATCATCATTTCCATGGCATACAGGAAGTATCAAATTTTGCTTTTTCTTGGTTTTCACACTCACAGTTGCTGGGTTCTATTTCATTACTTTCTAAATGTTGATTTGCCAAACTTTGCAATTTCACATTTCTGTTTTCCTCATCTGCCAAGAAGACGGGGTGGGGGTGTGGGAGGGGGGCACCAGATGTTGCACATATACAGTTAAAGTTGTTTTACAGTTGAAACAGATGGTATATTTGTGCTGTTTAGAGCAATATGCACTTGCTGGAAGTGTATTTGTGACAATGGCCTTGAAACACTAGTTATCTGTTCACAAATTTACTGCATATACATATCCTCCCACCTACCAATCCACATCCCCTCCACTATCACATGGGACAGGCCATGTGTTAATGTTGACCACCATGGGTCTTTCATCACATTTGTTTATCCTTATCTTGGAAACAGACAGAATGTAGACATCTCCAACATCCCATTACATGCCTGTGGTGAGATTTGTGCCTGCTGTCCATTAGTAAAGGTGACATTCCAGTTGTTTTTACTTGTACTCCATTTTTCAGAGTTTTTGGATGTTTTATGTTTCTCAGCCCCTAAACAATGGCAATGTCTGTAAATATAAAAAAAACCGGGGGACAGTGATGCCGTTTCCTGTGGGGCGAGATAGTGATAGGAATGGATGTAGGCGAACATGTGTATGTGTCTGTGTGTGTATGCATATGCATTTATATGTTGATATGTATATGTATGTATATGTGCATTTATGTATACATATGTGTATATGGGTGGATGGGCCGTTCTTCGTCTGCTTCCTGGCGCTACCTCATCAACGCAGGAAACGATTATGTATAATGAATAAATAAAAATATGAATGTATAAATATTCTTTTCCCCTTGTGAAGTAACAGACTAGCATTCAAAGGTAAGAAAAATACTCCAAATGTTATATCAACACCAACACCTTTGTGTTGGCCTGGTCCAGTGCCCAGTGGGGAGCAAAAGGTGGTAAGGGTAACAATTCTGACAGCTCCATTAAGTGAGAAACTGAAGGAATTTCTCTTTCTATGTAAGTTGGTTTCACACTCTACTCTTTTTTCATACAAAGGCACAGCTTTGGTTGAGTAAAACATGAATACAATTTGAAACATTATACAACACACAAGAGAAATGAATATGATAAGGGAGATTGACTGGCACATGTGGGGAGGATGATAAAGAATTTGTTTCTTTCTTGAACTTAGTTCACTCAATTCTTGTGCCATACAAAGTCACAGCACTGGTGGTAAATATCATGAGTATATTTTGAAATATTGCACTACTTCTAATAATATTCAGTGTGATAAAGTGACTCCCACATGTGGGGATGATACTGGGTATCCTTTCTTTGGAAATATTCAAGATGTTTACCTATAATCTGTTACCAAACAAATGCAGGATTACATTAAGAGACAATCAGGCTCAGATATTATGTAATTCCCACTCATAGAAAGGCAAAGGTGAATGTGATGAGGGTGGTCTCCCTCCTCATCTTATAATCTTGCTAAAATTGCTAAGTTGTTTATTTCTTCACATTCCTTATGTTATTCTTTATCACTCTCCTATTCAACAAATATATATGATGAGTGTTCCTACTCCTCACTTAGATAATCTGACAATCTATGTATTTTCCACATATCATTGAGTACACATGGCCTGGAGCATGGCTGCCACACATCTTTAATGGTAGCTGTGGGTCTAGGAAGGCACCTCTATAAGCTACTACTGGTTCAATAAGTCTGCTGGATATTCAGACAAAGGCAGGAAGAGTTACGTCATCATGTGACAACTAGAGTCCTCCACTTTAATGGCTAGGGGTTATTTTGCCAAAATGTGCACTCTGATTCAAACTATGATTGTGTCACAAGACCCAAAGATGGGAGCATGAATTTTAACTCAAAACTGTACATGGTGAAATAGGTATTGTTCCTGCTGCTGCACAGATAAGGATTTGTGTGTGAATGTCATCAATAATATTTTCATATAAGCAAAACTATAAAAGCCAGTAAAATTACCAGCAGATTAGGCAGGTGCAAGCAATATTGCCTCAATTTTTCCTAGAAAACCTTCAGCCTCATCTTGGTCAACTGTCACTGTTGACAGTCAGGCATCCTTAAAATCACTCATCACAGAATCCAAAGACAGATCATCTTCATGTAATTCAGGATTATTGGCCTGGTCCCAGAAATCTAGCTAAAAGCAGCTCAATACCCTTCCTACAAAACTTATGAATATGTGCTCTCACTGGCACAGTCAGAGGATAACTGCCACCTCAGCCACTATCCAAGCTCAGCAAGCAGCTTTGAAATGAAGGTGTGAAACCTGAAGTGTAAATGTCCCTCTAGAGTCACTGCTAAACTTGCATAAATATCCATCAAGAGTTGATAAGGGGTTCAGGTATGGCCTTACTAAGAACTTCTGTTGATGACTGAAGTTTTTTTGGGAAAAAATATTTCCATATAATTCACTTACAGGAGATAGTATTCTCTTTTTAGATACCAAAGCATACTTACAGAACATTTTTCATTACATGATGTCAAAGAAGCATAATGATTCCTTGGATTACACTGACAGAAGTGTTTACTTCTTAAAATGTTTTATCCTCATTTGTACAACAATCACCAGCCTTTCATCCATAATCTAAACTTCTCATCAATGAAGTCCATCCATCCTGTCTTCCACTTCAAACATTTTCTCAAATCCTACACCTTTACCTTAACACTGGCATGCTGCATTCTCAAAGTGTCCATTTTCCAGCAAAATATGAAAATAGTATCTGGTTCTTTTTTACTGCTATCCTATTCTACAAAACCAACTTCTCTCCATATCTAGCATCAAAATGTCTAAGAAACAACATCTGATGGCAGAAGAGGAAGAAAAATTAATATCTGTTTCCTTGCACTACCTTGCTAATGTGGGAGACAGTCACTAAGTTTTTTCTTTTTCTTTTAAACTATTCGCCATTTCCCGCATTAGCGAGGTAGCGTTAAGAACAGAGGACTGGGCCTTTGTGAAATATCCTCACCTGGCCCCCCTCTGTTCCTTCTTTTGGAAAATTAAAAAAAAAAAAAAAAAAAAAAAAAAAAAAAAAAAAAACGAGAGGGGAGGATAAGTAAAAACAATATATTTTTGGATGAAACTTGCAAGATGGCATAAACTTCCTCATATACCATTATTCATCTATATAGCGAACTGGACAGGATGTACAAACTGTTTGCTGATGAAAGCAGACTATAGCCATATTTCACAGAGAAGGAATACTGTGCATCAAAATTTAGTTAATTTGTGGCCTAAGGGTTAAATGCACCTCATATATTTTCCTATTCATCTTGTCAGAGATACCTTTGATCAACTTCAGATTCTCCTAGGAAGCATTCTGATGTTAGAGAGTCAACAACGTGAACCATAAAGAAAAATGAGGCAGCCTTTTGTATGGTGGTTGGTTGGTTGTTCTGAAGGGGTATAGGGACAAGTGCATAGTATAAGAGTTGATGTACTACCATCACTCTATCAGTATTCCTTTTCTCTACAGTTTTGTAAATCGTTTCTTTATACTTTCATAGAGTAAACATGTTTATGAGGACTAACGTGTAGATCTTTAATTCTACAGTGCTTATAACGGGGCTAAAGGTATATCTTTCAAGGATCACTCCCCCTAACATCCTACTTCCTTCTCCAACAGCAGTTTTGCAGTATCTACATAACTACATACCTACACACAAAAAACATTATTTATGTGAACAAATGAAAAAAATTACTAAAGTCTCTAAAACATACAGGAGAAATTGTTTCTCTTTCTATATAAATAAGAACAATAGTTGGTGTGTAAATCTGGATTCCTGCTGTGTTAACTCAATTTCACACTTTTAGATGTTTTTTGGGTGACTGTGAAGCATGATAAGGGTTAATACCATAAACATGTAAATATCAATATTTCATTTCAATACAAATGCACTAGAAGATGATACATCTGGTCCCTTCCTGCTGATAACTTATTACACAGTTTCATGTACAAGATAATCACAAAGAAAAAAATGATTGAAAGAACAAAGACTAAAAAAGGGAAAAAGTTTCAAAATTTACACCAGAAATAGAGAGCACTTGTTCTGGCAAGATATCATTCACCAAAGCAATCATTTATTGGGAAGTGGCTGTGTTAACAAGGAATATATAGCGTTGTGTACATTGTCCATGAAGAGATAATTGAAATAATGTACATTAAACAACAAAAAGAATATACAAAATTTTGAAAATAGTACAGTTCACTCAACAGCAAGCAGTCAATCTGAAAAAAGATTGTTTGCTAGCCAATGGCTGCATCCATGCAATCAACAGCAAGCAGTCAATCTGAAAAAAGATTGTTTGCTAGCCAGTGGCTGCATCCATGCATCAGCCAGTACAATGCATGCATATTTTGTTGGACATACAACCTAGATTGTTTACACTGCATATTGCATTATAACAAGCAAGCACCATGAGTCTTGTGCTTCTAGGAAGAGAAATAGGAGAAGCATCAGATGCAAATTTAAAAATCTTTTGGGTTTTAGAGATGGTCGCATGGTGTTCATATTGCAAAAGCCTCCATTTACTATATCAGATCCTGAGCAACTTTATGTAAGCATTATCTCATGATTGCAGAGTATGTTAAGCCACTATTGTTTATTCAAATTTTTAGATTAATAATGTATCTGCACTATCTTTTGTGTGTAATTAGGTTGAGAGATCTCCTACAGGAATGTTATCCCTTATCATCCCATAGAAACCTATGAAAAAATGTGATCACAATCCAGTGTTTTCATAGTGATTTCTAGGAATGAATGCATGCAGTTTGTCACATATGTACATCTCTAATGTGCCATGAATACACGTACTCAACTTTATACGTTCTTTTATATCAGTCCAACAAAACTTTTCAACTTTATGCATTCTTTTATATCAGTCCAACAAAACTTTCACCAATGTCTAATACTATATTGTACAAATTGTTTTACGTCAGTACAAACATATTGGAAAATTATTGAAAAAAAAAAATTCAGGAATCTATTGCATTATCAAGAAACTTATGTAACATCATGTTTTCTCACTTCATTCTCACCAGATTCACAGTCAACAGTTAACAAAAATGAAAATTTCTAAAAACAAAAACTTAACAGCTAATCCCAAGAGGTTGGAGGGGAAGGTGGAGGCATAATGTACTTTTGGCACATTCTGAAGTTTTCAAAATGCGGACTTGGGAAAAAAATATGAAACATATTGAAAATTGTTTGTTTTGAAGAATGTATGTGAGAAATACTTAGAAAAACAGACGGATTTGTATGTAGCATTTATGGATCTGGAGAAGGCATATGATAGAGTTTATAGAGATGCTTTGTGGAAGGTGTTAAGAGTACATGGTGTGGGAGGTAAGTTGCTGGAAGCATTGAAAAGTTTTTATCAAGGATGTAAGGGATATGTATGAGTGGAAAGTGATTGGTTCTCAGTGAATGTCGGTCTGTGGTAGGGATGCATGATGTCTCCATGGTTGTATAATTTGTTTATGGATGGGGTTGTTAGGGAGGTGAATGCAAGAGTTTTGGAGAGAGGGGTAAGTATGCAGTCTGTTGTGGATGAGAGGGCTTGGGAAGTGAGTCAGTTGTTGTTTGCTGATGATACAGAGCTGGTGGCTGATTCGGGTGAGAAACTGCAGAAGTTGGTGACTGAGTTTGGTAAAGTGTGTTAAACATGAAAGCTGAGAGTAAATGTGAATAAGAGCAACGTAATTAGGTTCAGCAGGGTTGAGGGACAAGTTAATTGGGAGGTAAGTTTGAATGGAGAAAAACTGGAGGAAGTGAAGTGTTTTAGATATCTGGGAGTGGATTTAACAGCGGATGGAACCATGGAAGCAGAAGTGAGTCACAGGGCAGGGGAGAGGGTGAAGGTTCTGGGAGCGTTGAAGAATGTGTGGAAGGCGAGAACGTTATCTCGGAGATCAAAAATGGGTATGTTTGAAGGAATGGTGGTTCCAAAAATGTTATATGGTTGCAGAGGATAATGGATGTTTTGGAAATGAAATATTTGAGGACAATATGTGGGGCGAGGTGGTTTGATCAAGTAAGTAATGAAAGGGTAAGAGAGATGTGTGGTAATAAAAAGAGTGTGGTTGAGAGAGCAGAAGAGGGTGTATTGAAATGGTTTGGTCACATGGGGAGAATGAGTGAGGAAAGATTGACAAAGAGGATATATGTGTCAGAGGTGGAGGGAATGAAAAGTGGGAGACCAAATTGGAGGTGGAAAGATGGAGTGAAAAAGATTTTGAATGATCGGGGCCTGAACTTACAGGAGGGTGAAAGGTGTGCAAGGAAATGAGTGAATTGGAAGGATGTGGTATACCGGGGTCGACGTGCTGTCAATGGATTGAACCAGGGCATGTGAAGTGTCTGGGGTAAACCATGGAAAGTTTTGTTTGGTCTGGATGTGGAAAGTGAGCTGTGGTTTCAGTGCATTACACATGACAGCTAGAGAGTGAATGTGAACAAATGTGTCCTTTGTTGTCTTTTCCTAGTGCTACCTTCTACCTTAAGTGCGTACATGTGTGTGTGTGTGTGTGTGTGTGTGTGTGTGTGTGTGTGTGTGTGTGTGTGTGTGTGTGTGGGGGGGGGGGGGTTTGCTGTTTTTCATGTGTGGCGGGGTGGCAAAGAGAATGGATGAAGGCAGCAAGTATGAATATGTATATATGTATAAGTCTGTGTATGTATATGTATGTATACGTTGAAATATATAGGTTTGTATATGGGTGTGTGTGGGCATTTATGTATATACATGTGTATTTGGGTGGGTTGGGCCATTCTTTCGTCTGTTTCGTTGCACTACCTCGCTAACGCGGGAGACAGCGACTAAGTATAATAATAAAAAAAATAATAATATTGAAATTTGTGCCATCATAAATGTAAGTTTGGTGACATTTTCTTGAAACATGGTAAATCAATTACAACATACACAGAGACCTAAATGCAAAAGAGAAGGTTGTACTGCCGCAGGAAGTGGACTGAGGGACTTGGGTAAAGTGCTTGTGTGAGATGTTCAAAACTGGTTCACAGGTATGAACAAATCTGAAATTTTTCCAAATCCAGTATAAGCCATATCCTAATATTGACAGACAAGAGAAATCTAGCCTGTGCTACTGAAAAGTAGCTAAAACAGAAAAACTACAAAAATAGAACTCCAAACAATACAATCATGCCAAAATAACAAAACTTTTGGAAGTCTCTTCATAACAATCAATATCCCAGCAAGAAATCAACAATCATTAAAACTCATACAAGAGAATCTTCTTTCCCTTGAACATGTAAAATATTGCATGCTATGAGATCTTCAAAAGGGATAATGCAATTATGAGAAACTAGTCCACAAGTCTACTGTTAATTTCTGACTTTTGTATAATTTTCATCATTGATACAAACATCATTTGAATGAGAAAACTCAGACATTATTTTTCAAGATTTCAATAACATACAGAAAAAATACCCAGTTAAAAAGTAGGAACTCAGCTCAACTGATGAAATGAAAGATGTACTAAATAACTGTCTGTGTTGCAGCTACAAGGTTGTGAAGTCATCCCCAAGCTGAGGTTCCCTACTTAAGTGATGTCTACGACAATATGATTGAAATCCTCCCACACAGATAGTGGGAGAATTATGACGTACACAGTTTCCACTTTTAGTGAAAAGCAAAGAAAGCCTCCTACTCATTTCCAGACTGTTATGACCACTATCACAACACTCTAGGTTTATTTTACCTCTCATGTTTCACACAATAACACAATTTTACCCTATAACTGGTTCATTTACTCACACTTTCATTAATATCTTCACCCATTACACCTACACCTCATAATGCCCATTCAAAATACCAAATATGGTATACTTTAGTAGTGCTTATCTGATCAACTTATAAAATTTTAATCATGTTTCCCTTTCCCTGGTGGATGCTCCTCTGGTGATACTGCCTTTCCTCGAGTGATGCTGCCTCTCCCTAGGTAATGCTCCACAGATGGTGCTGCCTTTCCTCAAGTAATGCCCCTCAGGTGATGTGGCCTTTCCTCAGATGATGCTCATTTCAACCGAGTGTACAATTATCACAAAGATTATTGTTGCAGGAAGGGATGTATACAACCACTCTTCCTCTTACACTAACAGTTCATCCAGTTCATGATTCACTCACCCTTTTTCTGAGGCTATTCAGTAATGAGAACTGTTGTATCAAGCATGAAGAAACTCTTCTTTCAATGACACATTAATTCACCTTCACAAGAAGTCACTGCAAATCTAATCCATGACCTTAGGAACTCCTTCATCCAAAAGAAAGGTGATATCTTCTTTTCTTCTTTCAATGACAGATCTTTCTGGTTTCTAATATCTTGTTACTCTAACTTTCCTTCTCTTTTCCTTACTGATGATACTACAGCTGTTTTTTTCCTCTGGTAAAAGTTGTTTTGTTTAATCAAAATTTTCCTTTGTTCCTTACTTCAGGACTCCTATGTCCCTTCTAATGTTTCTCTTGCTAATCTTATGCCTCTTCAAATATGTTCCTTGAATAGTCCAAAAAGCACACCCTTCCTTAAAAACAAGCAAAGTATATAGACTGGTCAGTAACACTCCTTGCATTCTGAAAGTGAGTGCCTCTGAGGTTTTGTCTTGCTTCTGCCAAAAAGCTTTAATGTTTTGTCTTTGAAATATCCCACCACACTAGATGCACCCTTTATTAGGGAGGGAATATACAAGAAAAAAAAGTTTCTCAAACATGCAGCAGCTTCATCATCAGTGTACCTGTGCCTAGACAGCCTTAAATCTACAATTACCCGAGATCATCAGCATGCCTGAGGTTTATTCTTCCCAGAGAAATATTCATCATTGAGCTGAATGTTTTACTCATTTCAGCAAGGTTTTCATGAAGCTATAGCGGTAAAAACTCACAGATTATCAATGAAATGGGACAGATGATGACAGCATATAGTCTTTGGTTTATTCATCAATACTATTTGTTTTCTACTCCTTCAAACATCTACTTTAAGCTAGGATCACAGCATCAAAACACCTACCAGCACATTCATTTCTAAACTGAATTTTCTGAATGTTTTTTCATAAAGAGACAAGTGCCACTAAGCTGGACATTTCTATTCATAGCATAACAATATTCATTACTTCTTAATGGTAAAACAGAGAAGTGGAAAGAGAGACACAACTGTTTCTCCCACAATAAACACTATGTAACGCTACTATATAACTGCTTCTTATAGCTGCATCTACAGCATCAAAAAACCAACTTTATTTCTAGACCTGCATTTTCCTTTACTATAAGGCTTTATTCAGTGTTTTTTAGCATGAAAAAGAATCTCAAAACTTCTTAAAACTCCCAACTCAACAGCAAGGTTCTTCTAACATTCCCTTTTTTCCCTCTAATCTACCTATCTATAATTACATCAGGACCTCTTTCTAAGAAACACTCCTAGTGTTACCTAAGACCTCTTTCTAAAAGCTCCTGTTGCTCAAGACTGCTACTTCCAGTTGCAGGGAAATGTGGTCTCCTTTGGAGTGAGATGTTCTTTGACAAGACTGTATTCCCAATGATATAGCCTCACCAAAGGTGATTTTTCACTTGCAGCAACTCTCAGCAGGCTGAGACAGGTAACACCTTCTTTAACTGGAGAAGGAATTTGGAAGTAAAAACTATGAGTTACATTAAATCATTCAAGTAAGTCTGAACAAATCTGGGACATCTGATACTCCATGAATAACATCAGTATTACAATAAATGTTCTATCATCCACCCATCTTCTGAGGACTGCCCCATTCACTCTCCAAAAAACTGGCCCATCCACTCTTCAAATTCTGTACCACCTACTCTCCAAATTCTGCAATATAAAATTTCCAATTCTACAACACCCACACTCCAAGTTGTGCATCATCCTTCCTCCAAATTCTGCATCATCAACCTCCAAGTTCCAGAAACTCATCCCAAAAAACTATAACACCCACTTTCTGAGTTCCAGAAACTCATCCCTAAAAGCCACCAGCACACTGATGCCTAGTTTGATGGCAAAACCTAACAAAGACTACTATTCACATCAAGCACACTGCATTCTCCAAGCCACTTGATGTTATGTTCGTTTTTGTTTTCTATATGTTTTATCATTTTCCCTTTTAGAAAGTTAAAATACAAGGACGGGAGGGTTTCTAGCCCCCCGCTCCCGTCCCCTTTAGTCGCCTTCTACGACACGTGAGGAATGCGTGAGAAGTATTCAGGTGAGAAACTGCAGAAGCTGGTGACTGAGTTTGGTAAAGTGTGTGAAAGAAGAAAGTTGAGAGTAAATGTGAATAAGAGCAAGGTTATTAGGTACAGTAAGGTTGAGGGTCAAGTCCATTGGGAGGTAAGTTTGAATGGAGAAAAACTGGAGGAAGTAAAGTATTTTAGATATCTGGGAGTGGATCTGGCAGCGGATGGAACCATGGAAGCGGAAGTGAATCATAGGGTGGGGGAGGGGGCGAAAATTCTGGGAGCCTTGAAGAATATTTGGAAGTCGAGAACATTATCTCGGAAAGCAAAAATGGGTATGTTTGAAGGAATAGTGGTTCCAACAATGCTGTATGGTTGTGAGGCATGGGCTATGGATAGAGTTGTGCACAGGAGGGTGGATGTGCTGGAAATGAGATGTTTGAGGACAATATGCGGTGTGAGGTGCTTTGATCGAGTAAGTAATGTAAGGTAAGAGAAATGTGTGGAAATAAAGAGAGTGTGGTTGAGAGAGCAGAAGAGGGTGTTTTGAAATGGTTTGGTCACATGGAGAGAATGAATGAGGAAAAATTGACCAAAAGGATATATGTGTCAGAGGTGGAGGGAACGAGGAGAAGTGGGAGACCAAACTGGAGGTGGAAAGATGGAGTGAAAAAGATTTTGAGTGATCAGGGCCTGAACATGCAGGAGGGTGAAAGGCGTGCAAGAAAAAGAGTGAATTGGAACGATGTGGTATACCGGGGTCGACGTGCTGTCAATGGATTGAACCAGGGCATGTGAAGCGTCTGGGGTAAACCATGGAAAGTTCCGTGGGGCCTGGATGTGGAAAGGGAGCTGTGGTTTCGGTGCAGTATTACATGACAGCTAGAGACTGAGTGTGAACGAATGGGGCCCTTGTTGTCTTTTCCTAGCGCTACCTCGCACACATGAGGGGGGAGGGGGTTGTTATTCCATGTGTGGCAAGGTGGCGATGGGAATAAATAAAGGCAGACAGTATGAATTATGTACATGTGTATATATGTACATGTCTGTGTGTGTATATATATGTATACATTGAAATGTATAGGTATGTATATTTGTGTGTGTGGACGTGTATGTATATACATATGTATGAGGGTGGGTTGGGCCATTCTTTCGTCTGTTTCCTTGCGCTACCTCGCTGACGCGGGAGACGGTGACAAAGCAAAATAAATAAATATAAATGTTTTATCATTATCATGCAATAGTTAGTGTGGCTAAAAACAGCACAAAAACAGTGCAGAACAATCAGTTAATCAAACCTTAAGTCAACTGGAGGATGATACTTTCAGTCCACAACCTGTTTACCATAAACAGAAACCAAATTCCACCTCACCACTACTCACTCAACAATGTAAAAATCGCAGAATGATTAGCAAATACACTGCTGGAACATCATGAACATAATATTTCCCAGAAACACATACCCAAAATCCCCAGTATACTGACACTTCCTCAGCTCGCAAAACATCTTGAGGCCTACAAGTCACACCACCTTTTCTAAGCCTCTTGATGGGCATTCATTTTTATATCTTTGAACTTTTTATAACTGCCATATTGCTGTCACAATACAATTAAAGTCAGCACAGTAACAGTAAAGAAGCAATAATGTAACAATAACAGTAAAGAAGCAATCATGTAACAATCATAGTAATAATAATAATAATAATAATAATAATAATAATAATAATAATAATAATAATAATAATAATTTATCTATTTATTTTGCTTTGTCGCTGTCTCCCGCATTTGCGAGGTAGCGCAAGGAAACAGACGAAAGAATGGCCCAACCCACCCACATACACATGTATATACATACACGTCCACACACGCAAATATACATACCTATACATCTCAACATATACATATATATATATACAAACACTGAGACATATACATATATACTGTATACATATATACTGTCATACTGTCTGCCTTTATTTATTCACATCGCCACCTCGCCACACATGGAATAACAACCCCCTCCCCCCTCATGTGTGCGAGGTAGTGCTAGGAAAGGACAACAAAGGCCCCATTCGTTCACACTCAGTCTCTAGCTGTCATGTAATAATGCACCGAAACCACAGCTCCCTTTCCACATCCAGGCCCCACAGAACTTTCCATGGTTTACCCCAGACGCTTCACATGCCCTGGTTCAATCTATTGACAGCACGTTGACCCTGGTATACCACATCATTCCAATTCACTCTATTCCTTGCATGCCTTTCACCCTCCTGCATGTTCAGGCCCCGATCACTCAAAATCTTTTTCACTCCATCTCTCCACCTCCAATTTGGTCTCCCACTTCTCGTTCCCTCCAACTCTGACACATATATCCTTTTTGTCAATCTTCCCTCACTCATTCTCTCCATGTGACCAAGCCATTTCAAAACACCCTCTTCTGTTCTCTCAACCACACTCTCTTTGTTACCACACATCTCTCTTACCCTATTATCACTAACTCGATCAAACCACCTCACACCACATATTGTCCTCAAACATCTCATTTCCAGCACATCCACCCTCCTCCGCACAACTCTATCCATAGCCCACGCCTCGCAACCATACAACATGGTTGGAACCACTATTCCTTCAAACATACCCATTTTTGCTTTCCGAGATAATGTTCTCGACTTCCACACATTCTTCAAGGCTCCCAGAATTTTCGCCCCCTCCCCCACCCTATGATTCACTTCCGCTTCCATGGTTCCATACACTGCCAGATCCACTCCCAGATATCTAAAACACTTCACTTCCTCCAGTTTTTCTCCATTCAAACTAACCTCCCAACTGACTTGACCCTCAACCCTACTGTACCTAATAGCCTTGCTCTTATTCACATTTACTCTCAACTTTCTCCTTTCACACACTTTACCAAACTCAGTCACCAGCTTCTGCAGTTTCTCACATGACCAGCACTGTATCATCAGCAAACAACAACTGACTCACTTCCCAAGCTCTCTCATCCACAACAGACTGCATACTTGCCCCTCTTTCCAAAACTCTTGCATTCACCTCCCTAACAACCCCGTCCATAAACAAATTAAACAACCAGGGAGACATCACACACCCCTGCCGCAAACCTACATTTACATTTACCTAATAATATCAATATAATAATAATAATTAATATCATAAAGATCATTGACTGATACACCAAATAACTAAGATAACAACAAGAATTAATCAGATTTCTATTACCAACTACATCCCATTAAAAACTGAATATGTCCCCTAAACATGGTGTGGCAAGGTGTCTTTGAAGGCACCTACAACACACTTATCAAAGTATCACTTCTCTTCTGAAGCATGCCTTAGAATTTTTTTTTAACCTTACCTACAACCAAGGAGCACACATAAACAAAATGCATTATGTTACAAAATACTGACAAATCATCTTTTTTGGCCTACATGCAAAACAAATCAACTGGCTCTTTGGCATATGTAGAGGCCCTTTGGGGACTGCAATATGTATTTCAATCATGGTTTCGAGCATCTACACCCAAGATAATGAACACCATTTTACCAAATGCAACACAAAGAGGCTTAAATATCAGTATCATTCTTTTCCATCCATTGTGCAAGTATTGTGGCAGTCAAGGACTACTTCTAGCCAAGCCTGGTGGGATCCAGCACAGAAGTGGCATGAAGATGCATAACCTCTGTAGTAGGCAAGGGACATCTGAGTATATATTTTACATGTCCTCTTTGTATGGTCCTTACCAGTATAAAAAATTGTGCCTATAGTTTTAGTACACGCAATATCATTCTTCCATGTATCTAATTTACAGATTAAGGTTCATGTTTGGGTCACGGCTAAAAAGTTCAGAGCTGCATCCTTATGGAGACTCGTGCTCTGAACTCGTGCAACACACATAATGTGTTGATTGCCCAGTTCTATGGTAACTATTGCTCACAACAACAGTAACCAATAGCATGATCATTTGCCGATATGCCACATAACTACACAGGAATCAACAAGACATATCATCACCTACAACCAGACAGAAATAACAGAGGTTTACTGACTGAAGAAGCAAGGTATCTGGTAGTATACGAAACAATTATCAAGGGATCACTTCTCCCAAGAGATATGCATAACAAAACCACAAAATCTAAGTAATCAACTACAAATCAAAGAGTTCACATAAAAGAACTGCACACATCATAAAAATCTGGCACCTTACCTTTTTTTTAGGCCTATAAGCAAACCATGAATTAACAACTTAGTATGTTCAAAGCATATGTACTGTACATGTACAATTATTACATATCTTCTTCAAATGGTTTTCACCAGTGTCAAAGAAATGTGACTGAAGTTCTTTTACTGCAATCATTTTCACACTTTCATGTGCTTCATTTAAGAAATAAGGTTCATGTTCAGGTCCTTGTTAAAAAGTTATAAACTGCATCCTTCTAGGCCCCTAGGGTCTTGAGAATTTCAAACAACTGCTACAAATAATGTATACAGCACTATCTTATTTCAAACAATGCTCGCAACATCAATATAATCAACAGCAAGATCATCAATGATACATCAGCTGATGTAAGTAGAATTTAAAACACAAATTATCATACAGAACCATAGAGTAATACCACTTGTTTACCGAGATGCAGTAAGGTGTCATTGAAAGTATCTATTAGACAATTATCAAAGGATCACTTCTATTTTAAGATACCTATGAGACAATTATCAAGGATCACTTCTATTTTAAGGTATGTCAAAACCACTGAAATTCAAATCATTAACTATAATCCAAAGCATTCAAACAATAACCAAAAATATACACTTAAAAATGACTCACCTTTCAGGACTGTATGCAAAACATAAATCAAATGGGTCTAATGCACCTTTACAGACTTCACAAACCAAGTGCTATACTCTCTGCATCATCATCGCTATCATCAAAGAATCAAGGCCCAAGGTCGTCTTTAGCAAGCTATATCAAACCTCCACTTTCTTCACCTGAGGGTTAAGGTTCACTTTATGGTCCTTATTAGAAAGTTTAGGACTGGATTCTTCTTGTAAAATAGTTAACAATGCTAATTAAGCAGTAATAATGTGAAAAATTCCTCCCAAACTGTTAAAAAATATATTAAGTACCATGTGTCTATAATGTTCAGAGGGAATGAGTGATGACCTGATGATGACAATAACATGATGCACAAGTTGCTTTACAGAGTTCTACTAGTAGAAGAGAGTGTATTGAGATGGTTTGGTCACATGGAGAGAATGCGTGAGGAAAGATTGACAAAGAGGATATATGTGTCAAAGGTGGAGGGAACGAGAAGTGGGAATTCAAATTGGAGGTAAAAGGATGGAGTGAAAAAGATTTTGAGTGATTGGGGCCTGAACATACAGGAAGGTGAAAGGCTTGCAAGGAATAGAGTGACTTGGAAAGATGTGGTATACCGGGGTAGATGTGCAGTCAATGGATTGAACCAAGGCATGTGAAGCATCTGGGGTTAACCATGGAAAGTTGTGTGGGGCCTGGATGTGGAAACGCAGCTGTGGTTTTGGTGCATTACACATGACAGGTAGTCTGGGTGTGGATGAATGTGGCCTTTGTTGTTCTTTCCTAGCGCTACTTCGCGCACACGCAGGGGGAGGGGGATGTCATTTCATGTGTGGTTGGGTGGCAGCAGGAATGGATGAAGGCAGCATGTATGAATATGTGCATGTGTATATATGTATATGTCTGCGTATGTATATGTTGAAATGTATAGGTATGTATATATGTGTGTGGGCGTTTATGTATATAAATAAGTATGTGGGTGGGTTAGGCCATTCTTTTGTCTGTTTACTTGTGCTACCTCGCTAACAAGGGAGACAGTGACAAAGTATAACACATAAATAAATAAATAAAAGAGATTTGGGGTGAGAGAGTATCATTAAATTTTAGGGAGAATAAAAAGATGCTTTGGAAGGAGGTAAATAAAGTGCGTAAGACAAGAGAACAAATGGGAACATCGGTGAAGGGGGCTAATGGGGAGGTGATAACAAGTAGTCGTGATGTGAGAAGGAGATGGAGTGAGTATTTCAAAGGTTTGTTGAATGTGTTAGATGATAGAGTGGCAAATATAGGGTTTTTTTTGGACGAGGTGGTGTGTGAAGTGAGAGGGTTAGGGTGAATGATTTGGTAAACAGAGAAGAGGTAGTAAAAGCTTTGCGGAAGATGAAAGCCGGCAAGGCAGCGGGTTTGGTTGGTACTGCAGTGGAATTTATTAAAAAAGGGGGTGACTGTGTTCTTGACTGGTTGGTAAGGATATTTAATGTATGTATGACTCATGGTGAGGTGCCTGAGGATTAGTGGAATGCTTGCATAGTGCCATTGTACAAAGGCAAAGGGGATAAAGGTGAGTGCGCAAATTACAGAGGTATAAGTTTGTTGAGTATTCCTGGGAAAGTATATGGGAGGGTATTGGCTGAGAGGGTGAAGGCATGTACAGAGCATCAGATTGGGGAAGAGCAGTGTGGTTTCAGAAGTGGTAGAGGATGTGTGGATCAGGTGTTTGCTTTGAAGAATGTATGTGAGAAATACTTAGAAAAGCAAATGGATTTGAATGTAGCATTTATGGATCTGGAGAGGGCATATGATAGAGTTGATAGAGATGCTCTGTGGAAGGTATTAAGAATATATGGTGTGGGAGGCAAGTTGTTAGAAGCAGTGAAAAGCTTTTATCAAGGATGTAAGGCATGTGTGCAAGTGGGAAGAGAGGAATGTGATTGGTTCTCAGTGAATGTTGGTTTGTGGAAGGGGTGCGTGATGTCTCCATGGTTGTTTAATTTGCTTATGGATGGGGTTGTTAGGAGGGTGAATGCAAGAGTTTTGGAGGGAGGGGCAAGTATGCAGTCTGTTGTGGATGAGAGAGCTTGGGAAGTGAGTCAGTTGTTGTTCACTGATGATACAGCGCTGGTGGCTGATTCATGTGAGAAACTGCAGAAGCTGGTGACTGAGTTTGGTAGTGTGTGAAAGAAGAAAGCTGAGAGTATATGTGAATAAGAGCAAGGTTATTAGGTACAGTAGGGTTGAGGGACAAGTTAGTTGGACGTAAGTTTGAATGGAGAAAAACTGGAGGAAGTGAAGT
The DNA here is from genome assembly GCF_036320965.1 of Panulirus ornatus. Taxonomy (NCBI): domain Eukaryota; kingdom Metazoa; phylum Arthropoda; class Malacostraca; order Decapoda; family Palinuridae; genus Panulirus; species Panulirus ornatus. The sequence continues at coordinate 19,725,687 of NC_092228.1, forward strand.
GTTTTAGATATCTGGGAGTGGATTTGGCAGCAGATGGAACTATGGAAGCAGAAGTGAGTCAGAGGGTAGGGAAGGGGGCGAAGGTTCTGGTAGCACTGAAAAATGTGTGGAAGGCGAGAACATTATCTTGGAAAACAAAAATAGGTATGTTTGAAGGAATAGTGGCTCCAACAATGTTATATGGTTGCGAGGCATGGGCTATAGATAGAGTTGTGTGGAAGATATCTGGGAGTGAATTTAGCAGCTGATGGAACCATGGAAGTGGAAGTAAGTCGCATGGTGGGAGAGGGGGTAAAGGTTCTGGGAGCGTTGAAGAATGTGTGGAAGGCGAGAACGTTATCTCGGAGAGCAAAAATGGGTATGTTTGAATGATTTGTGGTTCCAACAATGTTTTATGGTTGTGAGGCGTGGGCTATAGATAGGGTTATGCAGAGGAGGATGGATGCATTGGAAATGTTTGAGGACAATATGTGGTATGAGGTGGTTTGATCAAGTAAGTAATGAAAGGGTAAGAGAGATGTGTGGTAATAAAAAGATTGTGGTTGAGAGAGCAGAAGAGGGTGTTTTGAAATGGTTTGGTCACAGGGAGAGAATGAGTGAAGAAAGATTGACAAAGAGGATATATGTGTCAGAGGTGGAGGGAATGAGGAGAAGTGGGAGACCAAAGTGGAGCAATGAAAATACGAGGAATTCAGCTGTGAACACGGACAAATCATTACATACACATATACAAACAATAAATTCAGCGTTCCCAGTAAAGCACCCATATGCACAACCTCACAAACAGGAACTGTTAATAATACCTTTAACTTGCAAAAAAATAAGTGTACAGGCATTACTTACATAGCAGGAGTGCATGTGACAAGGACAGACAAGAAAAAGTGGCGGGAGGTCAAGAGGAAGGTACACAGGATGGAAAAAAAGGCAAACGAGACTTGGGGTGAGCAATTATCAGCAAACTTTAAGAAAAATAAGAGAATGTTTTCAAAGGTGGTAAATAGTGAAAAGAACAAAAGGGAGCAACAGTGAAGGGGGAAGAAGGAGTATCAGAAATAAGAAGAGGTGATGAGGCGATGGAAGACTTGTGACTGTATTTGATGATAGGGTAGCAGATGTAAGGTGTTCTGGACATGGAGGGTTGCAAGGTGAGAGAGTCATGGAGAGTAGTTTTATGAAAAGGGAAGAGATGGTGAAGGCCTTGCATAATATGTAGTACAGCAAAGTGGCTGAAGTGGATGGGACTGCAGCTGAATTTCTTAAGAGAGTGGGAGTGACTATGCTGTTGACAGGTTAGCTAGGATTTTCACTGTATATATGTCTCACACTGTAGAGCACGAGGATTGTCAGAATGCCTGTAAATGCCATCATATAAAGGCACGGGAGCCATAAGTGAATGTCTGAATTATGGAAGTATAAGTTTGTTGGGTGTACCTGGTAAGTTGTATGGAGGAGTGATGATAGATAGGGCAGTGGTATGCACAGAGTATCAGACTGGGAGGGGACACAGTGGTTTTAGGAGTGCTAAATGATGCATGGAACAGGTGTTTGCTTTGAAGACTTTGAATGTGAAACACATAGGGAAACAGAGGGAATTTTATGTGGCATTTATGGATCTGGAGAATGCATATGATCAAGTGGTAAAAATACTTTATGTAAGGTATTACAAAAATTTGGTGTGGAAGGAAAGTCACATGAAGTGGTCAGTTCTCAACAAGAGAGTATGGCGTGTGAGTGAGTAGGAAGAGAGGATGGTGGTGGTTCTAGGTAAAGGTGGACCTACAGCAAGGGTATGCGATGTCACCATGGCTGTTTATTGTTAATACATGGGATGGTTAGGGAGGTGAATGCAAGGCCTTGGAGAGGAGGTAGGTCTGTAGTCTGTTGGAGGTGGGGAGACCTGGGTAATGAGTCAGTTGCTGTCTATTGATGACATGATGCTGGTGGCAGATTCAAATGAGATAGTGGAGAAGCTGGGTTTTTAGGCTGTAAGAGCTTGTGAAAGGAGAGAGTTGACAGGAAATGTAAATATAAGTAATGCTATTTGGTTTAGCACCAGAGACACAAAAGTGAGTTGTGGTGTGCTTGAATTCAGAGAACCTGGGGAAAGTGGAGTGTTTTAGATACCTAAAAGTGGCCATTTCAGCAAATGAAACCATAGGAGTTGAAGGTAGCCACTGGTTGGATGAAGGGGCTAAGGCATGCTGAGAAGTGGGTGGGAAGAGATGTCAATGTCTGTGAGGTGAATGACAGGCAAATTTGGTGGTACAGCAGTCCTGACAGTGCTTATGGGCATGAGGTGTAGGCTGTATATAAGAAAGTATGGAACAGAGTTGATGTGTTGATAATTACACGGGGACAAAATGTGCTGTGAAAAGGATTTATTGAATAAGAAATGATTGGATAAGAAACAAAGTGTGGTAATTAGAGGAGTAGGTATGAAAGAGCAGAGAGCATGTGCTGAAATGGTTTGAACATATGGACAGGATGAGTAAGGAGAGGATGATTTAGAGGGTATACATTTTAGAAACGGAGGAACCACCAAAAAAGGGAAAGCTGAGGAGGAGGTGGAAAGATTGAGTGAAAGAAGCCTCAATTATTCAGGACCTGAAAATCTAGGAGCATGTGGTGTGCATGGGATAGAGCAAATCAGAGCAACGTGGAATGCACAATGCAGCATGCCAACAACATCCTGAACCAGGGCATACGGAATGGTTCACGGAAACTATGATAAGATCTGTGAGACCTAGTTGTGGACTCTGGGTTCTGGTTTTGGTGCATTATACATAACACCAAGAGTGGAAATGAGACTGTTCTTCATCTGTTCCTAGCACTACCTTGTGAACATACAAAATAGTGTACAAAGCATAAAAAAATAATTTAGGTATTTCATCATTAATGTAGGAAATATCAAAAGTTCATGGTAAAAGTACAAGATATTTAGTCCAAATTACTTGGGACCAAGCATTTTCAGATTAGTCTTTTTTGGATCAGAGTTACTGCACTACTCTTTCTGGCAGGCTTTTCCTCTTTTAAAATGTAATCTTTATGTAATTCTAGTGAATATGCACCATATGAAACAAAAACTTTTATATACTGTATTTATACAAAATTCTTCTTAGGCTATTATGCCTCTAACACGTATAATGTACACTCTGGAGGAATCTGGTAATTGCAAGCACATTAATGATGAGGCACTAGTGGTTAGATGTAAGCTGCATGCTAAAATAAAAGCAGATATAGAGCAATAAGCCATAGAAAAGGACAAAGCAATACCACATACTACCATGAATTCAAACTCTTGTGAGACATGTGACATTATAGCTGGAATCTTAAATTCATGGCACTTGCATTTTGGATTTGCACATTAAAGATATTCACAATGATCTATCTGTACTGGAATATGAGCAATTCAAGTTGACAAAAAAATCAGTAAACTCTTTTCTTATTGATATACCATTTTCAACATGGAGAGGTAGCACCAGGAAAACAATGGCCTCACTCTCTAGCTGTCATTTATGATGCACTAAAACCAGGCCCCCTAATCCACAGCCAAGACCCATAAACCTACCTGTAGTTTTACTTTGCTACTTCCTTTGCCCAGTTTGGCCTACTGACAGGAAAATGCTCCTTGAACACCATAGCGCTCCACTTTGCTCTAAACAATGCATGCCTTGAACCCTCCTGCATGCTCAGGCCCAGATAATTCAAAGCCTCTTTCACTCCATCCTTCTATCTTATTCTCTCTCTCTCTCTCTCCCTCTCTTCTCCCTCCATTTCTGATACTACCAGAATATCCTCTCAGTCTCTCCTTAACTCATTCTCTCTGTATATCCAGATCATTTCAGCACACACTGTTCAGCTTTCTGCTTACTACCAAAACTCTCTTTACATGCTCATTCCTTACCCAATCAACCTGACTTGCACTACATACGGTCCCCAAGCATTTGTTTCCAATATTTCCACCCTCTTCCAATCTTTTGCATTTAGAACCCATACAGAACTCATACAGAACTATTGGGACTACCATACCAACAATCATTCCAATCTTTACCTCTCTTTCCAAACTCCTTAATGCACCCAAATCTTTGCACCTCATTCACCCTAAGGCTTACTTAAGCTCCTATAGTTCCACAAGCTGCCAAGTCCACTTCTACATATTCAAAACATTCTACTTCTTGCAGACAGCAGATTCTGCACACTCTTACTTAAGTCTACTACCAGAGCTGTAATATCCCAAAACAATAAATGACTCATCTCCTAAGCCCCTCCACCCAAGTGCAGTGAAGATCTGCCTTTCTCAACGAGATCCTCACATTTACTTAATTCCCTCACAATCCCATCCATAAAAAGATTAAACAGCAATGGTGACATTTCACACTCTTGATGCAGACACTTTCACTTAGAACCACTCATCCTCCCTCCCTTCCTGCTTGCTTGATAAGAACTCCTCACTGCTCCTAGCAGCTTTCCTCACATATGCAGTGTTCACAGTCCCTCCACAAAGCATCCCTCACAGAGCCTTCTCATATGCTTTCTCCAGATGTAAGTAAATGCATGGCATATATAAATTCCTTCCTTCTTGAAGCATTTCTCATACAAATTCTTAAAAGCAAATAACTGGCCCAAACATCACTCATCACTCATTTACCTTCCTTTTCAGCCTAATGCTAATTTTTCTTATACATCTCTCAATCACGCACACATTCCTTTATCCATCACAATGGACCACATGTTTTCAACTGGGTTCTGGTTGGGCCTGTGCCCTGGACAATCCTTGAAATAATTAACCTCATTATCATTCAGCCACTGTTAACAGACCGAGCAGTGTTGTAGGAAGTACCATCCTGCATATATATTTTTTCCCTTGCACTTCCAATTAATCAGGTATATGATCAATAAGTAAATCTAAGTATATTACCTTGCTTACTTTACAGCTGAAACAGCCCCAAACCATTATAGGATGGTAATTTGCAGACTTTTCTATGTACTCTGGCAGGTGTGGGTACAAATGGGGTGGTTGTGCATCCTCCTCCTGGTGTTCCAGTCCCACAAAAAGTGGACTCCTCACTCCACATCAAAGGTCTCCATGTTTTCTGGTTGTAAACATTCTATTTCTAGCAAAATTTCACTTGTTTATCCTTCAGGGTGGCAGTCAGTGCAAGTTTACCTCATGCAAGAAAATTTTGAAATCCCAAGTCATTATGAAGTAACGTTTGAACATTTCTTGGCAATACATCTTTCAAGCAATTTTGGATTCTGCTTGATTCCATGGGCTGTCAGGGATAAGCCGGCCTTACTTGTCTTGTAATCACTTTGTGGGTCTTAGGAGACATTAATCTTCACCAACCAGACTTGAGACAATGAGCTGGTAAAACAGACTCCTCTCATTCCTTAAAATGCTTCACCAACCTTTGAACACTTTACTGACAGACACCTGTTTGCTCAGCAATGTATCTGAAATTATGCTTTGCAAAGTCCCCCATTCTTGTAAAACTCCTTAGCATAATGGGATGGCACAAGAGCTAGATAATTACGAACAAATATGGAGAAAAAATATCGAACATGCAGAGACAAACAAAACAGACATAAGGCTAACGGGTGCTGAAAACAAAACGAAGGTTAACGCCTATTGTCACACTATTGTTCAACATATGATCAGAAATGTCGATGCATGACAATATATAACACTTGCCAGGCTCTTTATTGAGACATAAAAGGATTTCCCCAATAAGTTTAAGTTGATTGCCTTCTTGCATCTTGATTTTTGACAGACTGTACAATCGAAAAATCAAACATATCTACATGGCAAATTCATACATATGCAGCATAATCATACATATCTACATATACTGCTCGTACAGTGCATATCAAAATCAAGGTAAAATCATACACAATCTTCAATAAATAGCCGATCGCCGTTTAACCTTGTTATGGACATATAAACCATGGTTATTTGGCCCAGATACAACCCCAGTCAAATAATGCATGGTTATTTGGTTGGGAATCCTTGGGCAATAACTTTATATTTGTACTTGCAGAACAAATATATCATCACTACAAAATGATATCATGATACTTCTATATCATTCAGATGGTGCCCTTAAACTTCAGAACTACTAACAAAACAGTATAGAGGACCACAGAGTGAACCTTAACTTATCAAGGAATACATTAACAATAATCTTTCACGGAATCCGGTGAGGTATGACCAGTAGTCAATCCAACTCCCAGACTTGATAAGGTCAAAGCAACCGCGCGTGTCAACAACTTCACTAAATTGTTAATGATCATAATAAGTACTGCAATTGTAAACACTGCCGTTCAACATTGAAGTAACCATCTACCTTTAATGTCATAATGTTTATAAAGTTACTCATGTTGATATTGCTGCTAAATTGTTCCTCACCTTGGCCATTCCACGTCCAATTAATGATCACATATACCCCACCAATGGCTGGCAGGTGTGTACTATTCAACTTTCCTCGTTAAGATCACAGAAACCTAGGTCGTAATTTCAATAGACTGAGATCTCTTGAGATGATACATGTAATGACACTCATCAAAAAGGTCAACTGACTTACCTTAGTGGAGGAAATCGTATTCTTGAGGGCGAGGGAGACTCCCACATAACAGCCGTCAGCCTCACCTCACGTCTGATACCTTGTACTGCTTCCCATACAATCCCTTTGCAAATTACGCACAAATAAAACTTCCAAATAATATCATGTACAGATAAAGTAGCATTAAACACTATGCATAAACAAATGCACGTGTAGTGAAAGCCTCAAACTACATAATGTTTCAGGGGGATTTGCATTCTCTTGTTGATTGCAATAGGTATGATAAGGTAATTATTCTGTACACAAGCGACCCCATGACAGTGTTTGTTCCCATCCAGTAAAGAGAAAATATGTAGATGTTTGGATAATCGATGATTATTGCCTCCCGGCGAATAATTATAGCATGAATTCAGATGAAATGTGCATATCATAAATATCTACAGAGATTTCCATCTAAAATTCCCTGAAATTATGAGGAACGAAATTACTTACCTTTTTGTCTATATATTGTGGAAGTCCCTCGCAAATCAAACAGTCGTCTTCCACAAACTGTGTTCTACGTAGACCTCATGACAAAAAAAAAAATTTAATGGATTGAGTTCAGTCCTTATCATGCACAATGCGATGTTTCACTCCGCTGGAAGGGTGAACTGAGTGGCACGCAACATTTATGGGTTACCGTCCCACTCTGAAGGTAAGAGGAGTGTCACAATCCCTAAATT
>NC_092228.1:19737968-19787968 GCF_036320965.1 Panulirus ornatus
ATATATATATATACCAAATCATTTTCCCTAACCCTCGCACTTTGCACACCACCTCGACCAAAACACCCTATATCTGCCACTCTATCATCAAACACATTCAACAAACCTTCAAAATACTCACTCCATCTCCTTCTCACATCACCACTCTTGTTATCACCTCCCCATTTGCGCCCTTCACTGAAGTTCCCATTTGCTCCCTTGTCTTACGCACTTTATTTACCTCCTTCCAGAACATCTTTTTATTCTCCCTAAAATTTAATGATACTCTCTCACCCCAACTCTCATTTGCCCTTTTTTTTCACCTCTTGCACCTTTCTCTTGACCTCCTGTCTCTTTCTTTTATACGTCTCCCACTCAATTTCATTTTTTCCCTGCAAAAATCGTCCAAATGCCTCTCTCTTCTCTTTCACTAATACTCTTACTTCTTCATCCCACCACTCACTACCCTTTCTAATCAACCCACCTCCCACTCTTCTCAGAGAAGAGGTAGTAAAAGCTTTGCGGAAGATGAAAGCCGGCAAGGCAGCAGGTTTGGATGGTATTGCAGTGGAATTTATTAAAAAAGGGGGTGACTGTATTGTTGACTGGTTGGTAAGGTTATTTAATGTATGTATGACTCATGGTGAGTTGCCTGAGGATTGGCGGAATGCGTGCATAGTGCCATTGTACAAAGGCAAAGGGGATAAGAGTGAGTGCTCAAATTACAGAGGTATAAGTTTGTTGAGTATTCTTGGCAAATTGTATGGGAGGGTATTGATTGAGAGGGTGAAGGCATGTACAGAGCATCAGATTGGGGAAGAGCAGTGTGGTTTCAGAAGTGGTAGAGGATGTGTGGATCAGGTGTTTGCTTTGAAGAATGTATGTGAGAAATACTTAGAAAAGCAAATGGATTTGTATGTAGCATTTATGGATATGGAGAAGGCATATGATAGAGTTGATAGAGATGCTCTGTGGAAGGTATTAAGAATATATGGTGTGGGAGGCAAGTTGTTAGAAGCAGTGAAAAGTTTTTATCGAGGATGTAAGGCATGTGTACGTGTAGGAAGAGAGGAAAGTGATTGGTTCTCAGTGAATGTAGGTTTGCGGCAGGGGTGTGTGATGTCTCCATGGTTGTTTAATTTGTTTATGGATGGGGTTGTTAGGGAGGTGAATGCAAGAGTTTTGGAAAGAGGGGCAAGTATGAAGTCTGTTGGGGATGAGAGAGCATGGGAAGTGAGTCAGTTGTTCGCTGATGATACAGCGCTGGTGGCTGATTCATGTGAGAAACTGCAGAAGCTGGTGACTGAGTTTGGTAAAGTGTGTGAAAGAAGAAAGTTAAGAGTAAATGTGAATAAGAGCAAGGTTATTAGGTACAGTAGGGTTGAGGGTCAAGTCAATTTGGAGGTGAGTTTGAATGGAGAAAAACTGGAGGAAGTGAAGTGTTTTAGATATCTGGGAGTGGATCTGGCAGCGGATGGAAACATGGAAGCGGAAGTGGATCATAGGGTGGGGGAGGGGGCGAAAATTCTGGGAGCCTTGAAGAATGTGTGGAAGTCGAGAACATTATCTCGGAAAGCAAAAATGGGTATGTTTGAAGGAATAGTGGTTCCAACAATGTTGTATGGTTGCGAGGCGTGGACTATGGATAGAGTTGTGCGCAGGAGGATGGATGTGCTGGAAATGAGATGTTTGAGGACAATGTGTGGTGTGAGGTGGTTTGATCGAGTAAGTAACGTAAGGGTAAGAGAGATGTGTGGAAATAAAAAGAGCGTGGTTGAGAGAGCAGAAGAGGGTGTTTTGAAATGGTTTGGTCACATGGAGAGAATGAGTGAGGAAAGATTGACCAAGAGGATATATGTGTCGGAGGTGGAGGGAACGAGGAGAAGTGGGAGACCAAATTGGAGGTGGAAAGATGGAGTGAAAAAGATTTTGAGTGATCGGGGCCTGAACATGCAGAAGGGTGAAAGGCGGGCAAGGAATAGAGTGATTTGGATCGATGTGGTATACTGGGGTTGACGCTGTCAATGGATTGAACCAGGGCATGTGAAGCGTCTTGGGTAAACCATGGAAAGTTCTGTTGGGCCTGGATGTGGAAAGAGAGCTGTGGTTTCAATGCATTATTACATGACAGCTAGAGACTGAGTGTGAAAGAATGGGGCCTTTGTTGTCTTTTCCTAGCGCTACCTCGAACACATGAGGGGGGAAGGAGTTGTTATTCCATGTGTGACGGGGTGGCGATGGGAATGAATAAAGGCAGACAGTATGAATTATGTACTCGTGTATATATGTATATGTCTGTGAGTGTATATATATGTATACATTGAGATGTATAGGTATGTATAATTGCGTGTGTGGACGTGTATGTCTATATACATGTGTATGTGGGTGGGTTGGGCCGTTCTTTCGTCTGTTTCCTTGCGCTACCTCGCTGACGCGGGAGACAGCGACAAAGCAAAATAATATATATATATATATATATATATATATATATATATATATATATATATATATATGTGTGTGTGTGTGTGTGTGTGTGTGTGTGTGTGTGTGTGTAAACACCAATGCATATTTAACGCTAGCTCTCTGTTGATTTTTCAATTTTTCTCACCACAAATTTTACTTCGGATCAGATAAGTGCAAATTGAATGTCCCATATTCATTTTCACTTTATTCATGAAATGCATGAGACGTTTCAGGCGCATATACACTACCCATCATCACTCAAATTGAATAGTAATGACACAACACAGTGGAAATAACAAAACAGGAATGAATCACATCTCGAGGTGTTATAAAAGAGAACAGTGACGAACAGTATTGTCTGGTGGACCGCGTTGGCAAACGGGCTGGATCAACGGAGGGCGGGTAGGGGCGGAGGAGGCTGACTGGGTGTCCGCAACTCGGGAGAGTTTGGTGAAGGTAGAGATGGTGAGGTCATCTGGCGTGCCGTAGAGAATATTGGTCGAGTCCAAGCATGTCCTGTCCTTTGATGATGGATGTACGGTTTTGTATTCTCTTTTGTAAATGGCTCTTGTTATCTGTAGTCTCGTTGGGTTGTGGCGATGTTTCAGTATTATCGTGTTTTCAGTTAGATGTTGACGAGTGAGATTCCGTTTTGAAGATGACTGTTGAAAGTCGACTGAGTCATACGAGTATAAGTCACTTGGTTTTGAAGTATACAACCTATGACTGGGTACTTGTAAACTACATTGGTTGACTGCATGGGTTATTGTTCTGTGTGAGGTTGTTCCTCTGAACATAGTCATTAGTTTTCTTGTTCTTTTAGTAAATGGTAACGCTGAGATAAGTAAACTAGAGGCTCCATTGTGAGAAATAACCTCACACAGAACAATAACCCATTGCGGTCAACCAGTGTTGTTTACAAGTACGCAGTCGAAGGCTGTTTACAAGTACGCAGTCAAAGGCTGTTTACTTCAAAACAAAGACATATCGGTATGACTACTACATCACTTAGTCGACGTTTAACATTCATTTTCAAAACGGAGATCGTAAACTACATATGCAACAGCAGCATAACATGAGTCTCACTTGTCAACATCTTAGTGAAAAGGCGGGAATAGTGATACATTGCCACGACCCTACAAGATCAGAGCTAACACAAGTCATGTACACGAGAATGTAATCGCTTCATAAAACATCACAGCACAGGACGAACCAGAACTGTACAATTATTCTCTACCGTAGCTCAAATGACCCCAATCTATACCTCCACCGGACTTTCCCAGGCGCGGCGACCTCAAGCACCCCCACACCCCCCAACACCCCACCCCACCATGCCAGTTAACCTGGCAAATTTGATCCATAACGACTTATCACGCATGATCTACGAGGGAACACGGTCCACCGATCAAGATATTATCTACATCACTGTTCTCATATGTAACACTTCAAAATGTATTTAATTCCTGTATTTAATTCGTTTTTTTTTATATATTCTGTGGTATAATTTATTTCTGGTTCAACTGAAGATGGGCGGTGTTCATGTGTCCGAAACGTCTCATGTATTTCAAGAATGAAGTGGAAATGAATACAGGACATTTAACTCACACTTTATCTCATGAAGCAAAACGTGTGGTGAGAAAAACCGGAAGAGGCAACTGAGAGCGAGTGAGTGTTGAATATGCAATAGTTTGGTCTTCAACAAATATTATATCATAAGATATTCTTCATCCTTACACACACACACACACACACACACACACACTGACTGTTATATTTCTCTCTTGTGTCTCCCCTGATTATGTGATTATTACATGAAAGTGCACTTGGGAACTTTTTGTGTTTCATTTTTCCCGTGGACTCATAGGAACACACACACACACACACACACACACATATATATATATATATATATATATATATATATATATATATATATATATATATATATATATGTATATATATATATATATATATATATATATATATATATATATATATATATATATATATATATATATATATATATATATTAAAACCACTATTAGGCAAGTTTTGTCCAGAGCCATCATGCCTCGCAGGCCTCGTCGGAAAACCTACACTTAACACCAGTAACCTGATCTGTTTAAGTGAGGGGCACACCCTGTGCTGTGGGCTACCGAGCCGCGCACGTGCTGTGTAGCCCACGTCGGCGTCATCTCTGGTGGCTGGTTACTTGGTCTTAAGGGAAGTTTTTCCCAAGAGGTTTGCGAACCCCAGCAGCAGTGGTCATCTGTTATTCATGATGTTATTCATGATGTTATTCATGGTGTCTGTGTAAACTTCAAACCGAGGTTGCGTAGAAGGCTAAGCTTGAAACAGAGATACCCTAGCTAAGCTTCAGACTGAGAAGCCTAGCCCCAAACAAGAAGAAAAACAAAAAACAAAGCCTAAGCTTAGGTGTAAAGCCTAGCAAGGCCTAGCAACGTAGAAGACATAGCGTAACAACAAAGTAGCCAAGGAAGATATAGCCTAGGGAAGCTTAGCAGCCTAGGAAGGTATAGCGTAGCAAAAGCTTAGCAAAGCTTAGCAGCCTAGGAAGGTATAGCGTAGCAAAAGCTTAGCAGAAAACAGAGATAACTAAGTTATAGCCGAGAGCAGAACAAGAGTTGGCATAGGGAGGTATGGTGCATTCGCGACTGCCTTGTAACTTCCACTACATTGAGTGATTATATTTTCCCCAGACAAGTTCAGTATGTGAGATGATAGTTTAATGAGCCGTAAGTTGAGCACATCAACGTGCTTGGTGTACAAACAACACCTGGACCTCATTCGACAGTTCAGGAAAAAAAAAAAAAAGGCTTCTGCACTACATAAGTTGCAGTTTGTCGTCACAGACGTCATAACCGTATTGGACTCATCCGAACGCGTACAGACCACCACAAGGAGAGCCCCCTCCATCCTTAACCATCGTAAACATCATTATTAACCAACACACACACACTATCACCCGCATCCTAGTATTTGCTTACTGATTGCTTGTTTCAATCCCCTCCTCATAACTTCGATTGATATACTGTATGTTTTTTTTCACTATATATATAAATGTACTATAGTTAATTCAATGAGACGCGGGAAATGGCGAATAGTTTGAAAAAAAGAATATTATTATTATTATTGTTATTATTATTATATTAGTAGTAGTAGTTGTTGTGGCAGTAGTAGTAGTATTAGTATTAGTAGTTAGTAGTACTGTAGTATTAGTAGTAGTAGTAGAAGCAGTAGTATGATTATTATTACGTGAATAATTTCCATCGAGCTAGCGGGCAAGGGCGCAAACACATCAGCCTCGCGCTGGGAGCCATTTGCATTGAGGGCCTCAGTGTTGGCCGACCCGGCCCAGAATTACAAAATTGACTTTCTCCTGGCGACCCTCAGTTCGTGCTTGACTGAGAACCCTAATGTCCACTGAACCACCACGCTTGAGCACGACCTGACGACCCTTGGCTATGATGATGGTCTGGCTCTTGATGCCACCCCCCAGGGGCTCAGGCCAAAGGCCAGGCCAACATGTCCAAGCCTCGCCACACACACACACACACACACGTGACCCATTATCATCCTGTGATCACCAAGGCCGGGGTAAAGGGGGGGAAAGAACATCTACCTCTCTCCTTATTTCCAATACTTACAATTTCATTAATAATATGGATGAAGGCCACGTATCTATGGACAGGTGGCGGCAAATGTAGAGCATTCCGAGGTTACGGCACTTGTAACAACAAGCCAAAACAACGAAGGTCATTGTGTCTTTTTTTTTTCCCCGGAATGAACTTAATCACTACAAGGGGTAAGCAGGTAATATGGCAAAGACATGGTCGAGGAAAATATATTCTTTGAAGAAATCAAGCGGTTGGAAGAATACAACTGGTGCAAAATTTACAAAAAAGAAAAGACATTTTATAAACAATGATCTTGTTATATGTCGTATGGAGTTACGACATCTGAACTTGTGTTCGAATTGTGTCAACTGTTTTGATGACTCCTCACTCACACTCGGTGAAGACCAGGTAACCGAAGCCTAGATCATGTAGGAGTAACCAATGGAAAATGACGTATTACACGATAGTAACCAGCAGAAAGCAACGTATTTCATGAACGTAACCAGCGGAAAGCAACGTATTTCATGAAAGTAACCAGCGGAAAGCAAAAGGATTTCATGAAAGTAACCAGCAGAAAACAACTTTATTTCATGAAAATAACCAGCAGAAAGCAACGTACTTCATGAAAGTAACCAACAGAGAGCAAAAGTATTTCATGAAAGTAACCAGCAGAAAGCAAAAGTATTTCATGAAAGTAACCAGCGGAAAGCAAAAGTATTTCATGAAAGTAACCAGCGGAAAGCATCTTCTGAAACGAAAGTAACACTTACGGCAGAAAGCCACGTCTTTCATGAGACTAACCAGCAGACAACAATTTCATGAGAATAACCAGCAGAAAGCAACGTAGTTCATGGAAGTAAACATCAGAGAGCAGGCTACTTCATTTATAGTAACCAACAGAAAGCATTTTATTTCATAACAGTAAGCAACAGAAATCATAGTATTTCATGATAGTAAAGAACAGAGATCAGAGTATTTCATGACCGTAAACAACAGAAAACCGTATTTCATGACCGTAAACAACAGAAAACAGTATTTCATGACCGTAAACAACAGAAAACAGTATTTCATGACCGTAAACAACAGAAAAGAGTATTTCATGACCGTAAACAACAGAAAACAGTATTTCATGACCGTAAACAACAGAAAACAGTACATGACCGTAAACAACAAAACTATTTCATGACCGTAAACAACAGAAATCGTATTTCATGACCGTAAACAACAGAAAACAGCGTATTTCATGACCGTAAACAATAGAAAACAGCGTATTTCATGACCGTAAACAACAGAAAACAGCGTATTTCATGACCGTAAACAATAGAAAACAGCGTATTTCATGACCGTAAACAACAGAAAACAGCGTATTGTATGACCGTAAAAACAGAAAACAGCGTATTTCATGACCGTAAATAATAGAAAACAGCGTATTTCATGACCGTAAACAACAAAACAGCGTATTTCATGACCGTAAACAATAGAAAACAGCGTATTTCATGACCGTAACCAACAGAAATCACAGTATTTCATGACAGTAAACAAAAGAAAGCAGCGTATTTCATGACAGTAAACAAAAGAAAGCAGCGTATTTCATGACCGTAAACAACAGAAAACAGCGTATTTCATGACCGTAAACAAAAGAAAACCGTATTTCATGACCGTAAACAAAAGAAAACCGTATTTCATGACCGTAAACAACAGAAAACAGCGTATTTCATGACCGTAAACAACAGAAAACAGCGTATTTCATGACCGAAAACAAAAGAAAACCGTATTTCATGACCGTAAACAACAGAAAACCGTATTTCATGACCGTAAACAACAGAAATCAGTATTTCATGACCGTAAACAAAAGAAAACAGCGTATTTCATGACCGTAACCAACAGAAATCACAGTATCTCATGACCGTAAACAAAAGAAAACAGCGTATTTCATGACCGTAAACAAAAGAAAACCGTATTTCATGACCGTAAACAACAGAAAACAGCGTATTTCATGACCGTAACCAACAGAAGTCACAGTAGTTCATGACCGTAAACAAAAGAAAACAGCGTATTTCGTGACCGTAAACAACAGGAAACAGCGTATTTCATGACCGTAAACAAAAGAAAGCATCGTGCTTCATGACCGTAAACAAAAGAAAGCAGCGTGCTTCATGACCTTAAACAAAAGAAAGCAGCGTGCTTCATGACCGTAAACAAAAGAAAGCAGCGTGCTTCATGACCGTAAACAAAAGAAAGCAGCGTGCTTCATGAAACTAACGTACGAAAAGGAACATATTTAATGAAAGAAACCAACAGAAAGTAGCTTATTCCGTGGGAGTTACAAACAAATGCAGTACAGTATTTGTCATTAACGGTCTCCCTCACATACAGGAAATATATACATACATTTACTCAAATAGATTTTCATATATTTCCTGAATTCCAAATGATATTCTCCCAACCCAACTCCAAAACAAATTGTTTTAGACTGACCTGGGGATAGGGGAGAAAGAATACTTCCCACGTATTCCCTGCGTGTTGTAGAAGGCGACTAAAAGGGAAGGGAGCGGGGGGCTGGAAATCCTTCCCTCTCGTTTTTTTTTTTTTTTCAATTTTCCAAAAGAAGGAACAGAGAAGGGGGTCAGGTGAGGATATTTACTCTAAGGCCCAGTCCTCTGTTCTTAACGCTACCTCGCTAATGCATGAAATGGCGAATAGTATGAAAAAAAAAGAAATATATATATATATATATATATATATATATATATATATATTTATATATATATATATATATATATATATATATATATATATATATATATATATATATATATATATATATATATATATATATATATATATATATATTTCTATGAGTCCACGGGGAAAATGAAACACGAAAAGTTCCCAAGTGCCCTTTCGTGTAATAATCACATCATCAGGGGAGACACAAGAGAGAAATATAAGTCAGTTGATATACATCGAAGAGACGAAGCTAGGACGCCATTTGGTAAACATGTGATTGTCCAAACATGTGATTTTTTGGACAATCACATGTTTACCAAATGGCATCCTAGCTTCGTCTCTTTGATGTATATCAACTGACTGTTATATTTCTCTCTTGTGTCTCCCCTGATGATGTGATTATTACACGAAAATGCACTTGGGAACTTTTCGTGTTTCATTTTCCCCGAGGACTCATAGGAATATCTTGATCACGCGCAAAATTGTGATCCTTTCCAATATATATATATATATATATATATATATATATATATATATATATATATATATATATATATATATATATATATATAAGGCATATGATAGAACTGATAGAGATGATCTGTGGAAGGTATTAAGAGTATATGGTGTGGGAGGCAAGTTGCTAAAAGCTGTGGAAAGTTTTTATCGAGGAGGTAAGGCATGCGTACATGTAGGAAGAGTGGAAAGTGATTGGTTCTCAGTGAATGTCGGTTTGAGGCAGGGGTGCGTGATGTCTCCATGGTTGTTTAATTTGTTTATGGATGGGGTTATTAGGGAGGTGAATGCAAGAGTTGTGGAGAGAAGAGCAAGTATGCAGTCGTTGTGGATGAGAGGGCTTGGGAAGTGAGTCAGTTGTTGTTCGCTGATGATTCGGCGCTGGTGGTTGATTCGGGTGAGAAACTGCAGAAGTTGGGGACTGAGTTTGGTAAAGTGTGTGAAAGAAGAAAGCTGAGAGTAAATGTGAATAAGAGCAAGGTTATGAGGTTCAGTAGGGTTGAGGGACAAGTCAGTTGGGAGGTAAGTTTAAATGGAGAAGAACTGGAGGAAGTGAAGTGCTTTAGATATCTGGGAGTGAATTTAGCAGCGGATGGAACCATGGAAGTGGAAGTAAGTCGCATGGTGGGAGAGGGGGTAAAGGTTCTGGGAGCGTTGAAGAATGTGTGGAAGGCAAGAACGTTATCTCGGAGAGCAAAAATGGGTATGTTTGAAGGATTTGCGGTTCCAACAATGTTTTGTGGTTGCGAGGCGTGGGCTATAGATATGGTTATGCAGAGGAGGGTGGATGTGTTGGAAATGAGATGTTTGAAGACAATATGTGGTGTGAGGTGGTTTGATCGAGTAAGTAATGAAAGGGTAAGAGAGATGTGTGGTAATAAAAAGAGTGTGGTTGAGAGAGCAGAAGAGGGTGTATTGAAATGGTTTGGTCACATGGAGAGAATGAATGAGGAAAGATTGACCAAGAGGATATATGTGTCAGAGGTGGAGGGAACGAGAAGTGGTAGACCAAACTGGAGGTGGAAGGATGGAGTGAAAAAGATTGTGAGCGATTAGGGCCTGAACATAAGGAGGGTGAAAGGCGTGCCAGGAATAGAGTGAATTGGAACTATGTGGTCTATCGGGGTCAACGTGCTGTCAGTGGATTGAACCAGGGCATGTGAAGCGTCTGGGGTAAACCATAGAAAGTCTTGTGGGGCCTGGATGTGGAAAGGGAGATGTGGTTTCGGTGCAGTACACATGACAGCTAGAGACTGAGTGTGAACGAATGTGGCCTTTGTTGTCTTTTCCTAGCGCTACCACGCGCGCGTGCGGGGGGAGGGGGTTGTCATTTCATGTGTGGCGGGGTGGCGACGGGAATGAATTACGGCAGCAAGTATGAATTATGTACATGTGTATGTATGTATATGTCTGTGTATGTATATATATGTATACGTTGAAATGTATAGGTATGTATATGTGCGTGTGTGGAAGTGTATGTATATACATGTGTATGTGGGTGGGTTGGGCCATTCTTTCGTCTTTTTCCTTGCGCTACCTCGCTAACGCGGGAGACAGCGACAAGTAGCATTCCCGCCTGTGGCACAGGGGTCCCGGGTTTGATCCTGGCTGTTGGAGGACACCATCTGGTAAACATGCGATTTGACAATGGCATGTTTACCAAATGGCGTCCTAGCTTCGTCTCTTCGTTGTATATCAACTGACTAGTTAAATTTCTCTCTTGTCTCTCCCCTGATGATGTGATTATTACACGAAAGTGCACTAGGGAACTTATCGTGTTTCATTTCCCCGGTGGACTCATAGGAATATACTTGATCACGCGCATAATTGTGATCCTTTCCTATATATATATATATATATATATATATATATATATATATATATTATCCCTGGGGATAGGGGAGAAAGAATACTTCCCACGTATTCCCTGCGTGTTGTAGAAGGCGACTAAAAGGGGAGGGAGCGGGTGGCTGGAAATCCTCCCCTCTCGCTTTTTATTTTTTTTTTAATTTTCCAAAAGAAGGAACAGAGAAGGGGGCCAGGTGAGGATATTCCCTCTAAGGCTCAGTCCTCTGTTCTTAACGCTACCTCGCTAACGTGGGAAATGGCGAATAGTGTGAAAGAATATATATATATATATATATATATATATATATATATATATATATATATATATATATATATATATATATATATATATATATATACGCCCATATGCATACATATACATACACAGACATGCACATATTCATACTGGCCTTCATCCATTCCTGGAGCGGCCCGGCCCCACAGGAAACAGCATGGCTACCCCCCAAAACTATCAGTATTGTGCGAAATAAGCTTACCACTCGTTAATGATCACCAGATTTATTTTTGATAGTTTGGTATAATTTGTAATTATATTGAAAACGGGCAATATCATAGAATATTTGGGTATTGATGTATGCGTCGTATGAAGATTTTACAGCAGTCGAAGACCAAGATACACTAGACTAACGCATTTCAAAGATGTATCACCAAACGGTAGTAACAAAATGCGATGCCCAGGTAGGATTTAAGAGGCAGTTTTTTGAAGCTGAGCAAAGGCCCAAAGGGTTAATTTACCACATCACATCATCTTTAAAAGGTAATCATTCAGTCTATGTAGAGTAGGTTACTGCTGGTAACACTCCAGTTAAGGTAGGTGTTGCCTGAGCCAATATTGATGGTGGGAGCTTGGTTTCTTTGGTTCATCTTTGTAGGAACCATCTGCATCAGTAGGGCGCCATGGACGTCATTACGATAAAGCTAAGCCTGCTCTCAAGATATGACATATATATTAGTTAGAGTAGATGCATCACCAATGGACAGACTACGACTGAAGTGGGTTTGGGTGGTATGGCAGTGGAATTCATTACAAAAAAAAGAGGGTGACTGTGTTGTTGACTGGTTGGTAAGGATATTCAATGCATGTATGGATCATGGTGAAGTGCTTAAGGATCGACGGAATGCATGCATAGTGTCATTGTACAAAGGCAAAGGGGATAAAGGCGAGTGTTCAAATTACAGAGGCATAAGTTTGTTGAGTATTCCTGGGAAATTATATGGAAGGGTATTGATTGAGAGAGTAAAGGCATGTACAGAGCATAAGATGTATGAATTGGTTGTCTGAAGACGAAAGCTATATTTTTGCTCAAAATCTTAATGAAACTTTGGCAATGGAATTCTAATTCTTGCAACGGGCAAATACTACAACTTAACAAGTAATTCCACCGATGCTACTAAGCAAACACTGATGAAACATACAAATTCCACATCTTAACACACATGCAACTGATAGAATTCCATAGCCCAGCAGCACATGCAGCAAGCAATTTCACAGCCGAGGACACTTGCTACCGTTCCACATCGTAGCGCACTTGCAACAGTCACACAACCTAGCAATAATAGCGACGATTACACTGCAACAATTTCATAGCTTGCCACGGACAATTCCACAACCTGGCAACACTGGCAATAAAAACAGTTCCACAGCCCAGCCACCTTGCAACACTATTGCACAGCCCAGCCACCTTGCAACACTATTGCACATCAACAGTGCAACAGATACATTTCTACAGCTTGCAATATACATAACTCCACTGTGCGCAGTAACCACGATTCCTCAGTGCAACAGACACAATTCCAAAGCCTAGTTGACGTGCAGTAGACAATGCCAGAGCCTAGCTTATTTAATAGACACTATTTCGAAACCATAACTTATTATTTTTTCACGGTAGACTTCCACAGCCCAGCCATTGCAATAGACACAATTCCCCAAACGAGCACACTTGCAAAAAAGGTAGAATTCCACAGCCTACCCACTTGCAGTAGGCGCAATTCCACAGCCTATCACTTGCACTTGCAATAGACACAACTCTACAGCCTAGCCACATAGAAAAGACAACCCCCACTGACTAGCACACTTGCAATAGATTGAATCACACAGCCAAGCAACTTGCAATAGATTAATCTCCATTGCCAGTCTCACTTGCAATAAACAATTCGACAGCGCAAGGCAATCCCACAACGTAGCAAGACATACAGTAGACAGTGCCACAGCCTATTAATAGCCAAGACGTTCTATAGGGGTGACTTCTGCTAGCCCCCTTCTTGGGCTTCCCTGCACTGTTGCCAGTGATGGTAGAGATAGAGTCGTCTGAGAAAGTTCGAGTTTACTCATATGCCACACTCATCAATTGCTTGCGTGATATAGAATTTGAGATTCAGATACGTTGGGTTGATTGCAAGATGGTAACTTAAGGTCTAACTTGAGGCACATTTGAGATTCAGATATGTTGGGTTGATTGCTAGGGGATAACTTAAGCTCTAACTTGAGGCTCATTTGAGACTCAGACATGTTGGGTTGATTGCTAGGGGATAACTTAAGCTCTAACTTGAAGCTCATTTGAGACTCAGACATGTTGAATTGATTGCTAGGGGATAACTTAAGCTCTAACTTGGAGGCACATTTCTGCAACTTGTCGAGAATGTTGAGAGGGATGTATGAGCAGTACAAGCGGACATGAACTGTCTTAGGGTCGTATATCATGCACTCATGGGGGATATATATAATGTTTGTGTCGTACCCATAGTGTCATCTTGTACATGGTCTCAACCTTGTAACATCATGAGTGTTGAACGGATAACCCCTAAGTTTTCCATGTAAATTGCGTATATGTTTGTGCACTGACGAAATTTCCATTTAGAGAAGAATGTTAGATCACCGTAGATTACCATAGTTTGGATTCCTTTTTTTTTTTGATAGCACATAGTGTTTATTTTGCCAGTCACTTGGCATTGGTGGTTCAGTTGTTAGTTTGCTGACAAGTTTATGGCCAAACAGTTTATTTCCCCTGCCGCCATTTCGTTAGTATATTGAGTTAAGCTAAGAGTTACGTTGAAGTAAACTAAGGTCAGGGGCAGAGGCCCCCTTCGGTCGGGGTTAGGTAAGGTGTGTAACGTAAGGAAGACCACTCACTCATGTCGACCATTTTAACCTAACACTTCGCTTTACGTAGACCTTAACATTACGTCCTCGGTGGCCTTCGTGCATTTATCATTGGTCTTTTTGGATATCAGAACTGTTATTTGTATCAGTCTCAATCTTCACGAAAGCTTTTATAGGAAAAAAAAGTAAACGAATGCAATAATAAAGTGAAAGGAAAACGAAATAGTTGGCAAAACAACCAATGCGACTTCGCGAACCTTGCTTGAGAAAGATTATGGACACCATCGCGTCAGCATAATGGCTCACCGTGAAATTTTCCACTTATTTCTTTCCGCTTGTGCCAATCATGGCAATCAGTTCCTCTCTTTGTGTCACACTAATTGTGGATTGATTCATTTTTACTGTAGAGGGTGCTGCAGTTCTTGATATTCCAGGAAGTGTCTGTTTTCATATTCAAAAAGAGCAATACTTAGGTTTTCATAGAAAGATTAAACTCAGAAGGGAGCAGTTTGAAAATAGTTCAGCAAAGTCTGATTTTAGTTATTTCCCGGGACGATATAAGCTTACACCACGAGGATACTGCATATGAAACATATGTTATCGTCTAACTGTTTTAGGTTTCGTCATTATGTTTAGTTGATAAGGATGCGTAAATATAAGGTCATATTTCTTCACCTTTAGTCTATCAAGTGACGTGTAAGGCTTTCATATATATATATATATATATATATATATATATATATATATATATATATATATATATATATATATATATATATATATATACATATATATATATATATATATATATATATATATATATATATATATATATATATATATATATATATATATATATATATATTAGGTTGCTGTTACAACGCTACTCTGGCACCAGGCGTTATTGATTGAAATGTAGCTGGAAAAGTTATACCATTACGCAAGCTGGTAAAGTAGACTAAGCAAAATGTGGTAGACACATTTGCCAGCATTAGTATCTTTTTTTTTTTTTTCAAAAGAAGGAACAGAGGGGGCCAAGTGAGGATATTCCAAAAAAAGGCCCAGTCCTCTGTTCTTAACGCTACCTCGCTAACGCAGGAAATGGCGAATAGTTTAAAAGAAAGAAAGAAAGAAAGAAGTATCTTCAAGTATAAGCTGCGTACTTTTAACTGGTTCTTTGACTAGGATAGTGGGAGGCTGTCGTCCGGTAAGGTTAGGGTGGTTTATATTATCATTTTGATCTTCAGAGCCCTTCCTTTTATTTTTCCTACTATTACAAGAATTGCTGCAACCGAAATTTATTCATGTCGTTGTTGTATGTTTGATTTTTCAGCAGTAACGACACTCAGTGAAATATTTATTTATATTTTTCCGGTGAACAGATGTTAATTGCAACTTTTCTCGTACAGGGCGTTGACTTATCCACAAATGAAGTGACAAGAAAATTGATTACCGAAATTCCAAACATTTATAAAGCACAATTTTAACGTTCTCTGTCAGCAAGGTATAGTTGTCTTTCATATTTCATGGAAGGTAAATGTTTACGCTTTAGTACGGTTAGGTAAATTAATCCCGAAATAAAGTGTTGTAAAGTAAAGTGAATGAGTACCGTTTTCATAGCCTCTTAAAGCTAAATGTTAACTTTATCTTGTACAAAGACATTTAAATATCACATCAGCTTTAAAATTAAACTTGACTGTTATTGTAAAACTGCTGCTATAATTTCATTTAGTATTAACCAGTAACACTACTGCTGCATTTTCGGTTGAAAAGCAGAAGTTAGTGAGTTTGCTTGTGTTGCGCCATGTCAAACGGTGTCAAGCTAAAGATGCTTTTAAGAAATTAGTAAAACCGTTTTTATGGAAGAAATAAGGTGCTAATCTGGAAGTGTTTGTAAGTTTTTTTTTCTTTCTTCTACATTGGTGCTAGAGACTGTGTTCAGCTCTTTGATATTAGTGTTTAGTCAGTATGAAGTCATTTTGTTGTGTTTGTGAGTCATAATTTTGTACTTATTGTTCTTCGTTAATCTGTGTCATCGGTCATTTTGAGTGTATCACAAGGATCACATTGCGAATATGTATTGCTTTCCTCGGTAAAATTTTCAGGTGTGTTTTAATGGCGTGGTATTTTGCCAAACGTAACCCCATTCACGTGATGTAAAGTATACCTTAGTATACCATGTAGACAATTTTCTGTAAACCGTCACAAAGTTTATGGGTGGGGGAGGAGTAAATTGAATTTGAGGGGGTACTACTCTGAAAAGTGGGGAGGCTCGTTGATCACTATTGATTAATCCTGCAATTTCTGTTTATTATTCAACACAACTGGGTTTAATCCACAGTATGTGGGGTGCAGATTTATTCCTGGGTATGAGAACCTTAGAGCAGTTGTAGTTGCTGGTTAAAGGAATGATTTATGTTGCGCAACCATTCATATCTGTTATTGTTATCTTGTCCATGGGGGGATGGCAGATAACAAGGAGACCTGAGGGTCGATGACGAGGTTATCTGATATAAGCTAGGACTTATATAACTGTAGAAAGAGGTTAGTGTATAGCAGAAGGCACCTAACCGCCCACCTTTCTCCGGCATACTTTCCTGCATTAGTCTGAAAGAAACAATGATGAAAAAGGGGGAGGGGGATGATGGGACGCACTGCCTTGGAAATGATTTTAAGGAAGTGTGAACGAGAACATGAAATTTTCTACTGCGGCATAAGGACTGTGAAGCGTAGAGACTTAACAAAGAAGGATCGGGCATGGAAAACAGAACTATTATAAGAACGAAAATGATCCAAATAGCCCAACTTAACCCTTAACCTAAGATATTGTTTCGTAGGTTCGATAATTAGAGTGTGCGGTAACTTACCTTAGGTTCTTGTTTCCGAGGTTAAATACAGTGAAACCGAAAACAACCCAATCATTTTTTTTAGGTTAGATATAGTGGATCATGAACAATCTAACCTAATCTAACTCGAAATCTTGCCTCCTAATTAGAGTATATTGGATCCTAGAACAACCTAACCTAACGTAACTCAGGATTTTCCTTCCCACTTCAAATACATTGACTCCTCCTCCGACCTAACCTGATGTAAGCTCTTCTTTCCAAGGTTAGATAACTGGAGCTTACATCAACCTGATCTAATCGAACTTGGGTTTATGTTCCTAAGGTTTAATACATTACAACAGGGCTATTCGATTACTTTAGGAGTAGGGCGGGATTATGAAACTCAAATTGATGGAAGGGCCATACATTTATTTTACCTCCATTTTCTCTAAAAACTTATACATAGAAAGAAAAAAAAGATTACAATTGATCATATGTTTCATTCAGCAAATTAATACAGTTGGTCACGATGAAATTGTACTTCCTAAGTACTTAAATAGATCAACAAACTTCATTAATCTATTTGAATTCTTCTAAGTCTGTCAAAGGGCCAGTGAAAACTAAAGCATCACAAAGGCCGACTTTGTCCCGCGGGCCGCCCATTACAACCTACAACTTGATCAGTCCTATCTTTAAGTAGATAATGCCTCCCCGACCCTCCCAACTCCCACCATGTCCCGTGTTACAGACGAAGGAAGGCCAGATCCGCTCACTTCCATTTTCCAGCTGTCGTGTGTAATACACAAGAACCCACAGCACACTATCCACAACCAGGCCCAGCAGACCTTTCCATGGTTTACCTCAGGCGTTTTACCCCTGACGCTTCACATGCCCTGGTTCAATCCATTAACAGCACGTCGACCCCGGTATACCACATCGTTCCAATTCACTCTATTCCTTGCCCGCCTTTCATCCTCTTGTATGCTCAAAATCTTTTTCACCTCTTCCTTTCACCTCCAATTTGGTCTCCCACTTCTCCTCGTTCCCCCCACCTCTGACACATATATCCTCTTTGTCAGTCTTTCCTCATTCATTCTCTCCATGTGACTAAACCATTTCATTACACCCTATTCTGCTCTCTCAACCAAACTCTTTTATTACCACACATCTCTCTTACCCTTTCACTACTTACTCCATCAAACCTCCTCACACCGCATTTTGCCCTCAAACATACCTATTTTTGCTCTCCGAGATAACGTTCTCGACTTCCACACAACCTTCAACGCCCCCAGAACCTTCGCCCCGTCCCCCACCCTGTGACTCACTTCCGCTTCCATGGTTCCATCCGCTGCCAAATCCACTCCCAGATATCTAAAACACTTCACTTCTCCAGTTTTTCTCCATTCAAACTTATCTCCCAATTGACTTGTCCGTCAACCCTAATAACCTTGCTCTTATTCACATTTAGTCTCAGCTTTCGTCTTTCATACAATTTACCAAAGTAAGTCACCAGCTTCTGCAGTTTCACTCCCGAATCAGCCACTAGCGAACAACAACTGACTTCCCAAGCTCTCTCATCCACAACAGACTGCATACTTGCCCCTCTTTCCAAAACTTGCATTCACTTCCCTAACAACCCAATCCATAAACAAATTAAACAACCATGGAGACATCACACACCCCTGCCGCAAACCAACATTCACTGGGAACCAGTCACTTTCCTCTCTTATTACTCGTACACATGCCTTACATCCTCGATGAAAACTTTTCACTGCTTCTAGCAACTTACCTCCCACACCATATACTCTTAATACCTTCCACAGAGCATCTCTATCAATTCTATCATATGCCTTCTCCAGATCCATAAATGCTACATACAAATCCATTTGTTTTTTACGTCTTTCTCACACTCTTCAAAGCATACACCTGATCCACACATCCTCTATCACTTCTGAAACCATACTGGTCTTCCCCAATCTGATGCTCTGTACATGCCTTCACCCTCTCAATCAATAACCCCCCATATAATTTCCCAGGAATACTCAACAAACTTATACCTCTGTAATTTGAACAATCACCTTTATCCCCTCTGCCTTTATACAGTGACACTATGCATGCATTCCGTCAATTCTCAGGCACTTTACATTGAACCATAATTGCATTGAATATCTTCACCAACCAGTCAATCAACAATACCGTCACCCCCGTTTTTTAAATAAATTCCACTGCAATACCATCCAAACCCGCCGCCATGCGTAAGACAAGAGAACAAATGGGAACATCGGTGAAGGGGGCTAATGGGAGGTGATAGCAAGTAGTGGCGAAGTGAGAAGGAGATGGAGTGAGTATTTTGAAGGTTTGTTGAATGTGTTAGATGACAGAGTGGCAATTATAGAGTGTTTTGGTCGAAGTGGTGTGCAAAGTGAGAGGGAGGTCAGGGAGAATGATTTGGTAAACAGAGAAGAGGTAGTAAAAGCTTTGCGGAATATATATTTTTATTATTTTTTTTATTTATTTTTCTTTGTCGCTGTCTCCCTCGTTAGCGAGGTAGCGCAAGGAAACAGACGAAAGAATGGCCCAACCCACCCACATACACATGTATATACATACACGTCCACACACGCAAGTATACATACCTATACATTTCAACTTATACATATATATTCACACACAGACATGTACATATATACACATGTACATAATTCATACTGTCTGCCTTTATTCATTCCCATCGCCACCCCGCCACACATGAAATAACAACCCCCTCCCCCCGGCATGTGCACGAGGTAGCGCTAGGAAAAGACAACAAAGGCCACATTCGTTCACACTCAGTCTCTAGCTGTCATGTATAATGTCATGCATAATGGCGTCCTAGCTTAGTCTCCTCGATGTACATCAACTGACTTATATTTCTCTCTTGTGTCTCCCCTGATGATGCGATTATTACACGAAAGTGCACTTGGGAGCTTATCGTGTTTCATTTTCCCCGTGGACTCATAGGAATATCTTGATCACGCGCATAATTGTGATCCTTTCCAACATATATATATTTTTTTTTTTCTTTTTTTTTATACTTTGTCGCTGTCTCCCGCGTTTGCGAGGTAGCGCAAGGAAACAGACGAAAGAAATGGCCCCCCCCCATACACATGTACATACACACGTCCACACACGCAAATATACATACCTACACAGCTTTCCATGGTTTACCCCAGACGCTTCACATGCCTTGATTCAATCCACTGACAGCACGTCAACCCCTGTATACCACATCGCTCCAATTCACTCTATTCCTTGCCCTCCTTTCACCCTCCTGCATGTTCAGGCCCCGATCACACAAAATCTTTTTCACTCCATCTTTCCACCTCCAATTTGGTCTCCCTCTTCTCCTCGTTCCCTCCACCTCCGACACATATATCCTCTTGGTCAATCTTTCCTCACTCATTCTCTCCATGTGCCCAAACCATTTCAAAACACCCTCTTCTGCTCTCTCAACCACGCTCTTTTTATTTCCACACATCTCTCTTACCCTTACGTTACTTACTCGATCAAACCACCTCACACCACACATTGTCCTCAAACATCTCATTTCCAGCACATCCATCCTCCTGCGCACAACTCTATCCATAGCCCACGCCTCGCAACCATACAACATTGTTGGAACCGCTATTCCTTCAAACATACCCATTTTTGCTTTCCGAGATAATGTTCTCGACTTCCACACATTTTTCAAGGCCCCCAGAATTTTCGCCCCCTCCCCCACCCTATGATCCACTTCCGCTTCCATGGTTCCATCCGCTGCCAGATCCACTCCCAGATATCTAAAACACTTCACTTCCTCCAGTTTTTCTCCATTCAAACTCACCTCCCAATTGACTTGACCCTCAACCCTACTGTACCTAATAACCTTGCTCTTATTCACATTTACTCTTAACTTTCTTCTTCCACACACTTTACTAAACTCAGTCACCAGCTTCTGCAGTTTCTCAGATGAATCAGCCACCAGCGCTGTATCATCAGCGAACAACAACTGACTCACTTCCCAAGCTCTCTCATCCCCAACAGACTTCATACTTGCCCCTCTTTCCAGGACTCTTGCATTTACCTCCCTAACAACCCCATCCATAAACAAATTAAACAACCATGGAGACATCACACACCCCTGCCGCAAACCTACATTCACTGAGAACCAATCACTTTCCTCTCTTCCTACACGTACACATGCCTTACATCCTCGATAAAAACTTTTCACTGCTTCTAACAACTTGCCTCCCACACCATATATTCTTAATACCTTCCACAGAGCATCTCTATCAACTCTATCATATGCCTTCTCCAGATCCATAAATGCTACATACAAATCCATTTGCTTTTCTAAGTATTTCTCACATACATTCTTCAAAGCAAACACCTGATCCACACATCCTCTACCACTTCTGAAACCGCACTGCTCTTCCCCAATCTGATGCTCTGTACATGCCTTCACCCTCTCAATCAATACCCTCCCATATAATTTACCAGGAATACTCAACAAACTTATACCTCTGTAATTTGAGCACTCACTCTTATCCCCTTTGCCTTTGTACAATGGCACTATGCACGCATTCCGCCAATCCTCAGGCACCTCACCATGAGTCATACATACATTAAATAACCTTACCAACCAGTCAACAATACAGTCACCCCCTTCTTTAATAAATGGAAATGGTGAAGAGCTTGTAGATTTATGTGCTGAAAAAGGACTGATGATTGGGAATACCTGGTTTAAAAAGCGAGATATACATAAGTATACTTATGTAAGTAGGAGAGATGGCCAGAGAGCGTTATTGGATTACGTGTTAATTGACAGGCGTGCGAAAGAGAGACTTTTGGATGTTAATGTGCTGAGAGGTGCAACTGGAGGGATGTCTGATCATTATCTTGTGGAGGCTAAGGTGAAGATTAGTATGGGTTTTCAGAAAAGAGGAGTGAATGTTGGGGTGAAGAAGGTGGTGAGAGTAAGTGAGCTTGGGAAGGAGACCTGTGTGGGGAAGTACCAGGAGAGACTGTGTACAGAATGGAAAAAGGTGAGAACAATGGAAGTAAGGGGAGTGGGGGAGGAATGGGATGTATTTAGGGAATCAGTGATGGATTGCGCAAAAGATGCTTGTGGCATGAGAAGAGTGGGAGGTGGGCTGTTTAGAAAGGGTAGTGAGTGGTGGGATGAAGAAGTAAGAGTATTAGTGAAAGAGAAGAGAGAGGCATTTGGACGATTTTTGCAGGGAAAAAATGCAATTGAGTGGGAGAAGTATAAAAGAAAGAGACAGGAGGTCAAGAGAAAGGTGCAAGAGGTGAAAAAAAGGGCAAATGAGAGTTGGGGTGAGAGACTATCAGTAAATTTTAGGGAGAATAAAAAGATGTTCTGGAAGGAGGTAAATAGGGTGCGTAAGACAAGGGAGCAAATGGGAACTTCAGTGAAGGGCGTAAATGGGGAGGTGATAACAAGTAGTGGTGATGTGAGAAGGAGATGGAATGAGTATTTTGAAGGTTTGTTGAATGTGTCTGATGACAGAGTGGCAGATATAGGGTGTTTTGGTCGAGGTGGTGTGCAAAGTGAGAGGGTTAGGGAAAATGATTTGGTAAACAGAGAAGAGGTAGTGAAAGCTTTGCGGAAGATGAAAGCCGGCAAGGCAGCAGGTTTGGATGGTATTGCAGTGGAATTTATTAAAGAAGGGGGTGACTGTATATATATATATGTATATATATATGTATATATATATATATATATATATATATATATATATATATATATATATATATATATATATATATATATATATATATATATGTGTGTGTATTCTGTCATCATACATGTGGAGAGCAACAACTGTTGACAGCAGCACTAGTGTAGGTCTAATTGGACACGCGCAGAGCAAGGTAGATAGGAGAAGGGGTAAAGATTGTGGCAGGGGAGGGTGAAGATAGTGGCAGGGGAGGGTGAAGATAGTGGCAGGGGAGGATGAAGATAGTGGCAGGGGAGGGTGAAGATAGTGGCTCTGATATGGATCACAGTGAGGAAGACTAGAAGACACAGTAACACAGCAGTAGTAGGTACAGGAAGGTTGATCAACACAAGTCTTACCCTAGGTACATGACAAACCAAGAAACTTAGCTTACGTAGAACACTGGCTCTGAAGCTTATTCCAACTTAGCTTACGTAGAACACTGGCTCTGAAGCTTATTCCAACTTAGCTGACGTAGAACACTGGCTCTGAAGCTTATTCCAACTTAGCTGACATAGAACACTGGCTCTGAAGCTTATTCCAACTTAGCTGACGTAGAACGCTGCCTGTGAAGCTTATTCCAACTTAGCTTAACGTAGAACATTGGTTGTGAAGCTTATTCCAACTTAGCTGACGTAGAACACTGGTTGTGAAGCTTATTCCAACTTAGCTGACGTAGAGCACTGGCTGTGAAGCTTATTCCAACTTAGCTGACGTAGAACACTGACTGTGAGGCTTATTCCAACTTAGCTGACGTAGAACACTGGTTGTGAAGCTTATTCCAACTTAGCTGACGTAGAGCACTGGCTGTGAAGCTTATTCCAACTTAGCTGACGTAGAACACTGCCTGTGAAGCTTATTCCAACTTAGCTGACGTAGAACACTGCCTGTGAAGCTTATTCCAACTTAGGCTGAGCTGAGAAACTGAATGAAATTCAAGCTGAAAAAAATATCATATATGCAAACCATCTTTGCGTGGATTAAAAGCTTACGGAATAGAAATGGAATGATAAAAAAAAAACGGAGAATTGTTTAAGTTATTCATGAAATCATTTTGAATAAATGTGTGAGAAAAGTAATGTTGTACTGAGCAGTTACAACACAAGGTTGGTAGTACTGTGCTGAGCAGTGTTACAATATTATGGGTTGGTAACACTGTGCTGAGCAGTGTTACAATACTGTGGGTTAGCAGTAATGCTATACTGAGTAGCATTACAACACTGTGGGTTAGCAGTAACACTACTTAGCAGTGTTACAATACTGTGGGTTAGCAGTAATGCTATACTGAGCAGCATTACAACACTGTGGGTTAGCAGTAACACTACTGAGCAGTGTTACAATACTGTGGGTTAGCAGTAACACTTTACTGAGCAGTGTTACAATACTGTGGGTTAGCGTTAGTGCTATACTGAGCAGTGTTACAATGCTGTGGGTTAGCAGTAACACTATACTGACCTGTGTTACAATACTGTGGGTTAGCAGTAATGCTATACTGAGCAGCGTTACACACTGGGGGTTAGCAGTAACACTATCCTGAGGAGTGTTACAACACTGTGGGTTAGCAGTAATGCTATACTGAGCAGTGTTACAACACTGTGGGTTAGCAGTAACACTATACTGACCTGTGTTACAATACTGTGGGTTAGCAGTAATGCTATACTGAGCAGCGTTACACACTGGGGGTTAGCAGTAACACTATACTGAGGAGTGTTACAACACTGTGGGTTAGCAGTAATGCTATACTGAGCAGCGTTACAACACTGTGGGTTAGCAGTAACACTAAACTGAGCAGCTGTGTTACAATACTGTGGGTTAGCAGTAATGCTATACTGAGCAGTGTTACAACACTGTGGGTTAGCAGTAACACTAAACTGAGCAGTGTTACAAT
Organism: Panulirus ornatus; assembly: GCF_036320965.1. Lineage (NCBI taxonomy): Eukaryota > Metazoa > Arthropoda > Malacostraca > Decapoda > Palinuridae > Panulirus > Panulirus ornatus. Next base: position 19,762,736 of record NC_092228.1, read on the forward strand.
ACTGTGGGTTAGCAGTAATGCTATACTGAGCAGCGTTACACACTGGGGGTTAGCAGTAACACTATACTGAGGAGTGTTACAACACTGTGGGTTAGCAGTAATGCTATACTGAGCAGCGTTACAACACTGTGGGTTAGCAGTAACACTAAACTGAGCAGTGTTACAATACCGTAGGTTTGCCGTGACAGTGACACCTTGTCTCTCATGACGGTGGTGATGGTCACGCCTCGCATGACAGGTGGTCATGTGTGCATGACTTTCATCAACCCAGTTCGGGAATTCGCCAGTTGACAGTCTCCCGTTACGATGCTCTCCGCGCGTTTCCACAAACGCCCAGGGCGCAAAATTGGCCTCTGGGATAACCTGTGTGAATAGGGACTAGTTTTATGTTGTATGGTAGTTTATACTGACACCTGACCACGGTTGTTTGCGTTACCCCATGACACAGGAGGTGTGCCGGGAGGGGGTCGCGTGATGAGGGGAGCACGCGTCACGCCTCGGCCTGAGGAGGAGGGAGGAGAAGGAGGAGGAGGGAGCTCCAGTATGAACCAGGTAAGTTGAGAAGGACAGGTCAAGCTTCGTGGTTTGTGTGTATCATGTAATCCCTGAGATTACATTATATTTGTGTAATGTAATCTCCCTTGAAGATTACATGTTTTTTTTTTTTTTTTTTTTTGCCGCTGTCTCCCGCGTTTGCGAGGTAGCGCAAGGAAACAGACGAAAGAAATGGCCCAACCCACCCCCATACACATGTATATACATACGTCCACACACGCAAATATACATACCTACACAGCTTTCTATGGTTTACCCCAGACGCTTCACATGCCTTGATTCAATCCACTGACAGCACGTCAACCCTGGTATACCACATCGCTCCAATTCACTCTATTCCTTGCCCTCCTTTCACCCTCCTGCATGTTCAGGCCCCGATCACACAAAATCTTTTTCACTCCATCTTTCCACCTCCAATTTGGTCTCCCTCTTCTCCTCGTTCCCTCCACCTCCGACACATATATCCTCTTGGTCAATCTTTCCTCACTCATTCTCTCCATGTGCCCAAACCATTTCAAGACACCCTCTTCTGCTCTCTCAACCACGCTCTTTTTATTTCCACACATCTCTCTTACCCTTACGTTACTTACTCGATCAAACCACCTCACACCACACATTGTCCTCAAACATCTCATTTCCAGCACATCCACCCTCCTGCGCACAACTCTATCCATAGCCCACGCCTCGCAACCATACAACATTGTTGGAACCACTATTCCTTCAAACATACCCATTTTTGCTTTGCGAGATAATGTTCTCGACTTCCACACATTCTTCAAGGCTCCCAGAATTTTCTCCCCCTCCCCCACCCTATGATCCACTTCCGCTTCCATGGTTCCATCCGCTGCCAGATCCACTCCCAGATATCTAAAACACTTCACTTCCTCCAGTTTTTCTCCATTCAAACTCACCTCCCAATTGACTTGACCCTCAACCCTACTGTACCTAATAACCTAATAACATTATATGTATAGAATGTAATTTCCCATAGAGATTAAATTATATGTATGAAATGTAATCTCTCTTAGAGATTACATTATATGTATGATATGCAATTTCCCTTAGAGATTATATGTTTAGAATGTAATCTCCCTTAGAGATTACATTATGTGTATAAAATGTAATCTCCCCTAGAGATTACATTATATGTATGATATGCAATTTCCCTTAGAGATTCTATTATATGTTTAGAATGTATGATATGTATGATATGCAATTTCCCTTAGAGATTATATGTTTAGAATGTAATCTCCCATAGAGATTACATTATGTGTATAAAATGTAATCTCCCCTAGAGATTACATTATATGTATGATATGCAATTTCCCTTAGAGATTCTATTATATGTTTAGAATGTAATCTCCCGTAGATCACATTATATGTGTAAAATGTAATCTCCCTTAAGAGATTACATTACATGTATAAAATGTAATTTTTCTTAGAGATTATATTATATGTTTAGAATCTAATCTCTCTTAGAGATTATTATGTGGCCTTTATGGTAGAATGTATTTCAGTCGTTCTGTTATTAGTTTAAGGTTATTCAAGAATCGCATATGTCATTCGATAGTGTACGCGTGGTACATAACATTACAAATGCGTGACGTCATTCATATTCCCTCCCTGGTTAATGTGTACCTCCTCATTTGGCTTCCTTCCATCGTTTCGTTCCCCCCATCCCCCCAGCTCCTCCCTGGTTAATGTGTACCTTCTCATTTGGCTTCCTTCCCTCGTTTCGTTCCCCCCATCCCCCCAGCTCCTCCCTGGTCGATGTGTACCTCCTCATTCGCCGATGGTTCCGACATGGCTTGTCCAGTCATCCACAGCGCCGTGTCCCACAGGGTCGTGTTCGCGTCTCGTGCACTCTTCTCCCCACTGCACACACACACCCCCCCATCTGGCCTCTTACACCGTGGACGCAACACGGCTCGTCCTCCACAGCCGTCAGTTCCGTCTTAGATTCTCTTGCTCGCTTGTTGTATCATCTCGTGTCGTCTCGCCACAAGTCCTTGCCGTGACTTGGGATAGGACAGTAGGTACAGCTGGGTTAAGCGCATTCCCTCTGAAACACAAGTTTTCTACCAGCCCTTCATTTTGCAATCCTTCGTCACTTATCCGTCTCTTCTGATGAATCTGTAGTTCAGACATACAAGACAGTAGACTTGGCTGTTGTCACCGGCGCATCTAACCTAGCTGCTTGTACTGTCCTCATTTTGCAGTTACCTAACAGCTGTTGCTGCTGCATCCTTGTTTCAGCGAATGAATTTCCGTCAACGTAGTACAAGAAGGAGAAACAGACGAAAGTTTCGTGTGTACACGATTGACAATACAGTTGAGACGCCCACATGACACAGACAGCTGTGTTTGCCTCTCAGAAAGTGGCTGTCCATTTCACATGTTGGAGATTCTGTTTTTCCTCTCCTCTGAACACTTGCTCCAACTCTATGCAAAAAAGGACTGACTCGTCCTTGTACTGCTGTCACATCTGGTGGAAGGTCTGGCTCAACACACATACTTGACAGAGTCCACTTCGAAGCATTGTGATTGACCAACACTTCCAATCTGACCTCGAGACTTGCTTCACTTTCCTTCTCGAGTTCCTGAAGGTTGTCCCCCGTTGTGTGCCCCTACCCACAACCTAGACCATCACCCAGTACCCAGCAGGTTACCGTGTGGCCTCTGGCACCTCAAGGCTGGGCAGTTGTGTTGTCTGTTTCTTTCCCAACGCGGCGAAGCTCAGGGACTCTCCCTCCCCCTCGTGACTTTCCCAGCAATTACCACCTGTCCGTTTTCTTGATGGGCAAAAAATCATCCACTTCCTCCACATTCTTAGAATAATTCATTTTTCCTCTTCTTATTTCTCCTCTCGTCTAAACCTTTTTCTCACGTTTCTGTCCATGCCACACCTGGACATGACCCATCTCTCAGTGTCTTCCACATCTGGACGTGTTCCACCCAGTGTACGGGATGGAATGATGGGAATTGCACGAGTCTTCTTGAAGTTGGAAACGGGACGTTCCGCAACTACCCACTCACCACATTGATGTGTACAGCTACGACCATGCTGGCATGGTTGGCAGAGAGAGAGAGAGAGGGGCAGCGGTCCAGGGAAAGCTCCGGTGATGTTCGCTTTTGGGATGATAATACTTGACTTTCCTAAGCGTGCCGGATCGTGGACACACACACACACACACACACACACACACAATGAAGCAATTACCGTGCACAATCCGCGTGACGTCAGATGGTAATGAGCGACCGCGATATTGCCATAAACAACAACAATAACAACAACAAGGTGACACGAGGAGTAATTTGTGCCTTCCTGGCCTCGCTGTCTGCACCATCAGGAGGCCCCCCCCCCCCCCAACACTGCCTTCTCCTGCTAAAGGTCTTCATTTATTTATCTGTAACAACATCATCACTTATGGCGGAGAGAGAGAGAGAGAGAGAGAGAGAGAGAGAGAGAGAGAGAGAGAGAGAGAGAGAGAGAGAGTGAGAGAGAGAGAGAGAGAGAGAGAGAGAGAGAGAGAGAGAGAGAGAGAGAGAGAGAGAGAGAGAGAGAGAGAGAAACCACACTGGGATATGTGTACGAAAACGGATGCACGTGTTATATAATTAATATATTTTTGACACAAGAGGAACCATTGATATCCTTGCACTGTGTTAAGACTTGATAATAGTCAGTGGGGGTTTTAGGCGCTGAACCATCTTTGATAACGAGTAGTTAAGTCATCCTCGACCCCCCTATTTAAGGTTGGGTGTGGTTGTTATAGGTCGTGTTGAGTGTTGAATGAGTGCAGATGTTTGGGAAGATAAAAGAGGATCGGATCCGACCCATACAAGGTCAGAATCTAATGTTTATAAAAGGGATCGGATCCGACCCATACAAGGTCAGAATCTAATGTTTATAAAAGGGATCGGATCCGACCCATACAAGGTCAGAATCTAATGTTTCTATAGCCATCTGAACTCACTGTTTACCTCTCCAACCTTTCCTTATAACACGACCGGTAACGAGTGACTTGATATCAAATGATACTAAGTTATCTGAGTGAGAATTGATCATACAGCATTTACTGAATAAATGTTTACAGTAGCCTTGAACAAATTCGTGATGACAGAACAGAGATAAAAGAAACCCCAGAACACTCTCGCCTCATAAATATTTATCTATTCGAGTGAATAACTGAAAATACTGTTTATCGAACATCAGAATAAATATTTGCAAGTCTCTGTGATTACATCTTATTCCATTAGATGAATTTAATTGATATACAGTCATCGGCGCCCAGGGGAGTAGAGAATTACCGTGCATCCATTTGGAAAAGGTGTTGTTGATTGTGTGTGTCTGGCAAATTCAAGTTTGGTTGCCATATTCCTTGGGTTGGGTTAGCTTTGTGTTTATCTAAAGCTTACAAGAGAGCCTGGGCGATCAACGCACATGTGTGAAGCTGCTAGACAGGTAAGTGCCGTGAGCGTAGTATGAATTGGATGACGAGATATAAACTTGTATCATAAAGCTTGATTTATGATAGCACCAGCAGTATCTTCATGATACATGTATACATTAAACAGATGATGTATGGAAACAGTATACGTTAAGACGAGTGAAGAGTAGATATATGATGTATTGCAAAGTGTAGCTCAAATACAAGGCCTGCCAGTACATCTGTTATTATTACTTGTATGTGGTGATAATTATTATTATCACGTGTATGTGGTGTTAATTATTATTATTACGTGTATGTGGTGTCATTTATTATTATTACGTGTATTGGTGTTAATTATTATTATTACTTAGTTATTATGTATGGTGTTAATTATTATTATTACGTGTATGTGGTGTTATTATTATTATTACTGTATGTGGTGTTAATACTTGTATTGTATATTATTATACTGTATGTGGTGTTATTATTATTATTACTGTATGTGGTGTTATTATTATTTACGTGTATGTGGTGTTAATTATTATTATTACTGTATGTGTGTATTATTATTATTACTGTATGTGGTTATTTATTATTATGTATGTGGTGTTATTTATATTACTGTAGTGTGTATTATTATTATTATGTATGGGTGTTAATTATTATTATATATTACTGTATGTGGTTATTATTTATTATTATATTGGTGTTAATTATTATTATTACTGATGTGATTATTATTATTATTCAGTATTATTTTACTGTATGTGGTGTTATATTATTATTACGTGATGTGTGTTATTATTATTATTACTTGTATGTGGTGTTAATATTTTTATTACGTGTATGTGGTATTATTATTATTACTTATATGTGGTGTTAATATTATTATTACGTGTATGTGGTGTTATTATTATTATTACTTGTATGTGGTGTTATTATTATTATTACTTGTTTGTGGTGTTATTTTTATTATTACTTGTATGTGGTGTTAATATTATTATTACGTGTATGTGGTGTTATTATTATTATTACGTGTGTGTGGTGTTATTATTATTATTACGTGTATGTGGTGTTATTATTATTATTACTTGTATGTGGTGTTGATATTTTTATTACTTGTATGTGGTGTTATTATTATTATTACTTGTATGTGGTGTCATTATTATTATTACTTGTATGTGGTGTTATTATTATTATTACGTGTATGTGGTGTTATTATTATTATTACGTGTATGTGGTGTTAATTATTATTACGTGTATGTGGTGTTATTATTATTATTACGTGTATGTGGTGTTAATTATTATTATTACTTGTATGTGGTGTTATTATTATTATTACGTGTATGTGGTGTTAATTATTATTATTACTTGTATGTGGTGTTATTATTATTATTATTACGTGTATGTGGTGTTAATAATTATTATTACTTGTATGTGGTGTTATTATTATTATTACGTGTATGTGGTGTTAATTATTATTATTACGTGTATGTGGTGTTAATATTATTACGTGTATGTGGTGTTAATATTATTATTACATGTGGTGTTAATTATTATTATTACGTGTATGTGGTGTTATTATTATTATTACTTGTATGTGGTGTTAATTATTATTATTACGTGTATGTGGTGTTAATATTATTACGTGTATGTGGTGTTAATTATTATTATTACGTGTATGTGGTGTTAATTATTATTATTACGTGTATGAGGTGTTAATATTATTACGTGTATGTGGTGTTAATATTATTATTACATGTGGTGTTAATTATTATTATTACGTGTATGTGGTGTTATTATTATTATTACTTGTATGTGGTGTCATTATTATTATTACTTGTATGTGGTGTTAATTATTATTATTACGTGTATGTGGTGTTATTATTATTATTATTATTATTATTATTATTATTATTATTATTATTATTATTATTACTTGTATGTGGTGTCATTATTATTATTACTTGTATGTGGTGTCATTATTATTATTACTTGTATGTGGTGTCATTATTATTATTACGTGTATGTGGTGTTAATTATTATTATTACTTGCATGTGGTGTCATTATTATTATTGTATGTGGTGTTAATTATTATTATTACTTGTATGTGGTGTTATTATTATTATTATTACTTGTATGTGGTGTTATTATTATTATTACTTGTATGTGGTGTTAATTATTATTATTACTTGTATGTGGTGTCATTATTATTATTACTTGTATGTGGTGTTAATTATTATTATTTTTATTACTTGTATGTTATTATTATTATTGGTTGTATGTGATGTTTGGTTGGGAGGAAGGTGGAGCATTGCTCGATCACTCGCCGTTCGTTGATCGTGAAGAGCGATCAATGTGATTCTGGCCGTCGTTGAACGTACGACAGCGGCGGGAGCAGTAACGGTGATCAACGACACCTGTCGTTTGCCTGACACATGTGTCGTGCATGCCAGAGTGTTGGTCGTGTACAGTGTGGAGGAGTTACCGTGAACACCTACTGTTGTGTACAGTCATGATGCCGTCTGCATAACCCAACAGACAAAGTGATCACTTGGTTCCTCCTCGTCCGTCCGTCCGTCTGTCTGTCGTGAGTTGTGGGGTCATTAAGGCAGCTGAGTTGCAGGTGTGGGGTAGAGGCCCTGATGACTTTGTCCACCATAAAAGGGAGAAGAGTAAGGGGTGACTTGATCACAGTCTTGTGGGTTATCCAAACCAGTTGGGTGACGTCATCAGAATACAGCTCCTGCGTCAAGAGAAGAGTAAGGGGTGACTTGATCACAGTCTTGTGGGTTATCCAAACCAGTTGGATGACGTCATCAGAATACAGCTCCTACGTCAAGAGAAGAGTAAGGGGTGACTTGATCACAGTCTTGTGGGTTATCCAAACCAGTTGGATGACGTCATCAGTGTACAGCTCCTGCGTCAGTACAGTGAGAGAAGAGCCAGAGGCCATAGTGTGATATATTGAGCCAAAAACCATCTGGAAAATATGTGGTTTTGTGGCATTAAAGTTGTGGGTGACCGGCAGGAACCAGGTCATAGAGGCGTGGACACCACACACACACACACACACACACACACACACACACGAGTTTATAATAACGTTGTGTGATGGTTTAAATTTAAAGGTCCGGCTCCAACTCCTTCTTCCCCTTATTAAACGCACACATACTCTCTCTCTCTCTCTCTCTCTCTCTCTCTCTCTCCGTCATAAGTGATGATGTTGTTACAGATAAATAAATGAAGACCTTTAGCATGAGAAGGCAGTGTTGGGGGGGGGGGGGGGGGCTCCTGATGGTGCAGATAGCGGGGCCAGGAAGGCACACATTACTCCTCGTGTCACCTTGTTGTTGTTATTGTTATTGTTGTTGTTTATGGCAATATCGCGGTCGCTCATTACCATCTGACGTCACGCGGATTGTGGACGGTAATTGCTTCATTGTGTGTGTGTATGTGTGTGTGTGTGTGTGTGTGTGTGTGTGTGTGTGTGTGTGTGTGTGGATAAAGTACTTGCGTGTGATTGTCTTTGTGTGTCAGAGATTATTATTAGTACTTGCGTGTGATTGTCTTTGTGTGTCAGAGATTATTATTAGTGATTGGTTCTGTGTGCCTGTTAGTGACTGGTTAGTGATTGGTTCTGTGTACCTGTTAGTGATTGGTTAGTGACTGGTTCTGTGTGCCTGTTAGTGACTGGTTAGTGATTGGTTCTGTGTGCCTGTTAGTGATTGGTTAGTGATTGGTTCTGTGTGCCTGTTAGTGACTGGTTCTGTGTGCCTGTTAGTGACTGGTTCTGTGTGCCTGTTAGTGATTAGTTAGTGATTGGTTCGGGGTGTCTGTGTTAGGGTTTGGTTAGAGATTGGTCTGGGGTGCCAGCCAGTGTCAATGATTAACGACAGTCATTGTCTCAGGATGTGTTAGTGATTGGACCTAATGATCAGTTCAGGGACCTATGTATGACAAGCGGGTCACAGTGATTAGGTTGATATACCTGTGGGTCAAGGGATTGGTTTGATATATATATATATATATATATATATATATATATATATATATATATATATATATATATATATATATATACATATATATATATATATAAATAAACGAATAAAGTGCACATGAACGCGCTCCTTCATAGAACATACAAACCTCCAACGGCCAGGATCGAACACGGGACCCCTTGTGCCACAGGCGGGAATGCTACCGCTAGGCTATGGGCCTGGCTAATAGGAAATAACTATTCGAATGTTATGTACACGAATATCCTTCGTCGCACGTAGGTGAGCAACGGGGTCTACACCGGTCATTTCCCAACAGGCGCACGTAGCCAGCAGATAGCATTTGACCGAACCGAACTGTACAACGCGGAGGTTGTACATAGTGTTCAGTACGGAGGGATGAGCATACATAAAAAAAAATGCGATCGCTGAATACTCCATAGATCTTGAAAGTCCTTTTATTTTATACCCCTCTGCTGATCAAGTCACACGTAACGTCGGTGAATCTATCTTAATTGTTAGTACTAAGAACTGTAATTTGTCCCCAGCCTATTTAAAAGCCCGTCCTAGCATCAACCTAATCATTATGAGAGAATTGACAGAACACGAAAACATTAAAAAAAAAAAAAAGTGGTTCATAATACACCCAGCTGCCCAGGTCAACCCCGGCCACCTGACCCTCCTTAATCACTCTCCCATACAAGGGTTACGACCAGGCATAGTAGACAGTGATTGGCCTAGAGTGATTGGTGTTATACGGCGGGAAGCATGTGTGATGTTGGGATTGAAATGACTTTGTTAAGTGCTGGCGCCTGATGAGGTGGATTGTCTCCACGAAACATGTCATGCCACATGTATATATAAATATTACATGTTAGATCAAATTGCATGAACTACTGAAGCGCGATTTCACTTTCATACTATCTTCACGAACAAGTGTGATCATCGTATATATATATATATATATATATATATATATATATATATATATATATATATATATATATATATATATATATATATTATCCCTTGGGATAGGGGAGAAAGAATACTTCCCACGTATTCCCTGCGTGTCGTAGAAGGCGACTAAAAGGGAAGGGAGCGGGGGGCTGGAAATCCTCCCCTCTTGTTTTTTTTTTTGTTTTTCTCAAAGAAGGAACAGAGAAAGGGGCCAGATGAGGATATTCCCTCAAAGGCCCAGTCCTCTGTTCTTAACGCTACCTCGCTAACACGGGAAATGGCGAATAGTATGAAAGAAAGATATATATATATATATATATATATATATATATATATATATATATATATATATATATATATATATATATATATATATTATTATTATTATTATTATTGTACTTAATCGCTGTCTCCCGCGTCAGCGGGGTAGCGCAAGGATACTGACGAGGAATGGCCCAACCCACCCAAATACACATGTATATACATAAACGCCCATACACGTATATATATACATATACATTTCAACGTATATATACATATAAATAGGCAGACATATACTTACACATGTACATATTCAGGTCTGTGGGGCCTGGATGTGGAAAGGGAGCTGTGGTTTCGGTGCATTAGACATGACAGCTAGAGACTAAGTGTGAAAGAATGTGACTTTTTTAACCTGTTCCTGGCGCTGCCTCGCTGGAGGGGGGAGGGATGCTATTTTATGTGTGGCGGGGAGGCGACGAGAATGGATGGAGGCAGCAAGTTTGGATATACACATGTGTACATATGTATGTATATGTCTGTTTATGTACATGTAAAGAATACGTTGATATGTTTATGTATGTATATGTGCGTGTATGGGCGTTTATTTATATATATGTGTATGTGAGAGGTTGAGCCATTCTTCGTCTTTTTCCTTGCACTACCTCGCTGACGCGTGAAACGGCGGTTAAGTAAATAAAGAATAATAGTAATAATGATAATGATATATATATATATATATATATATATATATATATATATATATATATATATATATATATATATATATATATATTCTTCTTAGTCGAAGTCCCCCGCGTTAGCGAAATAGCACAAGGAATCAGACGAAAGAATGGCCCAGCCCACCCACATACACATGTGTATACATAAATGCCCACACACGCACATGCACATACCTATACATTTCAACGTATACATACATACATAGACATAAACATATATACACGTGTACACACTCCTGCATGCTGCCTTCATTCTTTCTCGTCGCCACCCCGCCACACGAAAAACAGCACCCCCCCACTCCTCCCCCCGCGCGCGAGGTAGCGACAGGGAAAGACAAATAAGTCCACATTTGTTCACACTCAGTCTCTAGCTGTCATGTGTAATGCACCGAAACCACAGCTCCCTTTCCACATCCAGGCCCCACAGAACTTTCCATGGTTTACTCCAGACGCTTCACATGCCCTGGTTCAATCCATTGACAGCACATCGACCCCGGTATATCGCATCGTTCCAATTCACTCTATTTCTTGCACGCCTTTCAACCTCTTGCATGTTCAGGCCCCGATCGCTCAAAATCTTTTTCATTCTATCCTTCCACCTCCAATTTGGTCTCCCACTTCTCCTCGTTCCCCCCACCTATGATACATATATCCTCTTCGTCAATCTTTCCTCTCATTCTCTCCACGTGACCAAACCATTTCAATACACTCTCTTCTGCTCTATTAAACACACTCTTTTTATCACCACACATCTCTCTTACGCTTTCCTTACCCGATCAAACCACCTCACACCACGTATTGTTTGTAAACATCTTATTTCCAACACATCCACCTTCCTCCGCACAACCCTATCTATAGCACACGCCTCGCAACCATATAACATTGTTGGAACCGCTATTCCTTCAAACATACCCATTTTTGCTCTCCGAGATAACGTTCTCTCCTTCCACACATTCTTCAATGCTCCCAGAACCTTCACCCCCTACCCCACCCTGTGACTTACTTCCGCTTCCCTGGTTCCATCCGCTGGTAAATCCACTCCCAGATATCTAAAACACTTCACTTCCTCCAGTTTTTCTCCATTCAAACTTACTTCCTAATTAACTTGTCCCTCAACCCTACTGAAAATAATTACCTTGCTCTTATTCACATTTACTCTCAGCTCTCTTCTTTCACACACTTTACCAAACTCAGTCACTAACTTCTGTAGCTTCTCACCCGAATCAGCCACCAGTGCTGATCATCAAGGAACAACAACTGACTCACTTCCCATGCCCTCTCATCCACAACAGACTGCATACTTGCCCCTTTCTCCAGAACTCTTGCATTCACCTCCCTAACAAACCCATCCATAAACAAATTAAACCGACATTCACTAGGAACCAATCGCTTTCCTAACTTCTTACTCGTACATATGCCTTACATCCTTGATAAAAACTTTTCACTGCTTCTAGCATCTTACCTCCCACACCATATACTCTTAATACCTTCCACAAAGCATCTCTATCAACTCATATGCCTTCTCCAGATCTGTAAATGCTACATACAAATCCCTCTGTTTTCCAAGTATTTCTCACATACATTCTTTAAAGCAAACACCTGATCCACACAACTTCTGAAACCACACTGCTCTTCCCCAATATGATGTTCCGTACATGCCTTTACTCTCTCAATCAATACCCTCCTATATATATATATATATATATATATATATATATTTTTTTTTTTTTGCTTTGTCGCTGTCTCCCGCGTTTGCGAGGTAGCGCAAGGAAACAGACGAAAGAAATGGCCCAACCCACCCCCATACACATGTATATACATACGTCCACACACGCAAATATACATACCTACACAGCTTTCCATGGTTTACCCCAGACGCTTCACATGCCCTGATTCAGTCCACTGACAGCACGTCAACCCCGGTATACCACATCGCTCCAATTCACTCTATTCCTTGCCCTCCTTTCACCCTCCTGCATGTTCAGGCCCCGACCACACAAAATCTTTTTCACTCCATCTTTCCACCTCCAACTTGGTCTCCCACTTCTCCTCGTTCCCTCCACCTCCGACACATATATCCTCTTGGTCAATCTTTCCTCACTCATTCTCTCCATGTGCCCAGACCATTTCAAAACACCCTCTTCTGCTCTCTCAACCACGCTCTTTTTATTTCCACACATCTCTCTTACCCTTACGTTACTTACTTGATCAAACCACCTCACACCACACATTGTCCTCAAACATCTCATTTCCAGCACATCCATCCTCCTGCGCACAACTCTATCCATAGCCCACGCCTCGCAACCATACAACATTGTTGGAACCACTATTCCTTCAAACATACCCATTTTTGCTTTCCGAGATAATGTTCTCGACTTCCACACATTCTTCAAGGCTCCCAGGACTTTCGCCCCCTCCCCCACCCTGTGATCCACTTCCGCTTCCATGGTTTCATCCGCTGCCAGATTCACTCCCAGATATCTAAAACACTTCACTTCCTCCAGTTTTGCTCCATTCAAACTTACCTCCCAATTGACTTGACCCTCAACCCTACTGTACCTAATAACCTTGCTCTTATTCACATTTACTCATAACTTTCTTCTTTCACACACTTTACCAAACTCAGTCACCAGCTTCTGCAGTTTCTCACATGAATCCGCCACCAGCGCTGTATCATCAGCGAACAACAACTGACTCACTTCCCAAGCTCTCTCATCCCCAACAGACTTCATACTTGCCCCTCTTTCCAAAACTCTTGCATTTACCTCCCTAACAACCCCATCCATAAACAAATTAAACAACCATGGAGACATCACACACCCCTGCTGCAAACCTACATTCACTGAGAACCAATCACTTTCCTCTCTTCCTACACGTACACATGCCTTACATCCTCGATAAAAACTTTTCACTGCTTCTAACAACTTGCCTCCCACACCATATATTCTTAATACCTTCCACAGAGCATCTCTATCAACTCTATCATATGCCTTCTCCAGATCCATAAATGCTACATACAGATCCATTTGCTTTTCTAAGTATTTCTCACATACATTCTTCAAAGCAAACACCTGATCCACACATCCTCTACCACTTCTGAAACCACACTGCTCTTCCCCAATCTGATGCTCTGTACATGCCTTCACCCTCTCAATCAATACCCTCCCATATAATTTACCAGGAATACTCAACAAACTTATACCTCTGTAATTTGAGCATATATATATATATATATATATATATATATATATATATATATATATATATATATATATATATATATATATATATATATATATATCCTTCTCACATCACCACTACTTGTTATCACCTCCCCATTTGCGCCTTTCACTGAAGTTCCCATTTGCTCCCTTGTCTTACGCACTTTATTTACCTCCTTCCAGAACATCTTTTTATTCTCCCTAAAATTTAATGATACTCTCTCACCCCAACTCTCATTTGCCCTCTTTTTCACCTCTTGCACCTTTCTCTTGACCTCCTGTCTCTTTCTTTTATACATCTCCCACTCAATTTCATTTTTTCCCTGCAAAAATCGTCCAAATGCCTCTGTCTTCTCTTTCACTAATAATCTTACTTCTTCATCCCACCACTCACTACCCTTTCTAATATATATATATATATATATATATATATATATATATATATATATATATATATATATATATATATATATATATATATATATATATATATATATATATATTGGAAAGGATCACAATTTTGTGCGTGATCAAGATATTCCTCTGAGTCCACGGGGAGAATGAAACACGAAAAGTTCCCATGTGCACTTTCGTGTAATAATCACACCATCAGGGGAGACATAAGAGAGGAATATAGCAGTCAGTTGATATACATCGAAGAGACGAAGCTAGGACGCCATTTGGTAAACATCCTAGCTTCGTCTCTTCGATGTATATCAACTGACTGTTATATTTCTCTCTTGTGTCTCCCCTGATGATGTGATTATTACTCGAAAGTGCACTTGGGAACTTTTCGTGTTTCATTTTCCCCGTGGACTCATAGGAATATATATATATATATATATATATATATATATATATATATATATATATATATATATATATATATATATATATATATATATTTTTTTTTTCTTTTTCAAACCAGTCGCCATTTCCCGCATTAGCGAGGTAGCGTTAAGAACAGAGGACTGGGCCTTTGAGGGAATACCCTCAACTGGCCCAATTCTCTGTTCCTTCTTTTGGAAAAAAAAAATATATATATATATATATATATATATATATATATATATATATATATATATATATATATATATATATATATATATATATATATATATATATATATATTATTGACACAGTGGTGAAACTGATGAGAACTGCTATTGACGTTTGTGTGAATAAATTGTACACTTCCTTTTCCATAGCCAGAGGTTGAACCATTATGTGACATTCATTTTTTTTCATTCATTTCAAGCTAAAAGTTTGTTTTCTAAATTGTTTCTTACATTTTTCATATGTATATATATGTATGTGTGTGTGTGTGTGTGTATTTGCATATGTGTGTGTGTGTGTGTGTGTGTGTGTGTATATGTATATATATATGTATATTATCCCTGGGGATAGGGGTGAAAGAATACTTCCCACGTATTCCTCGCGTGTCGTAGAAAGCGACTAGAGGGGACGGGAGCGGGGGGCCGGAAATCCTCCCCTCCTTGTATTAACTTTCTAAAATGGGAAACAGAAGAAGGAGTCACGCGGGGAGTGATCATCCTCCTCGAAGGCTCAGAGTGGGGTGCCTAAATGTGTGTGGATGTAACCAAGATGTGAAAAAAGGAGAGATAGGTAGTATGTTTGAGGAAAGGAACCTGGATGTTTTGGCTCTGAGTGAAACGAAGCTCAAGGGTAAAGGGGAAGAGTGGTTTGGAAATGTCTGGGGAGTGAAGTCAGGGGTTAGTGAGAGGACAAGAGCAAGGGAAGGAGTAGCAATACTCCTGAAACAGGAGTTGTGGGAGTATGTGATAGAATGTAAGAAAGTAAATTCTCGATTAATATGGGTAAAATTGAAAGTTGATGGAGAGAGGTGGGTGATTATTGGTGCATATGCACCTGGGCATGAGAAGAAAGATCATGAGAGGCAAGTGTTTTGGGAGCAGCTAAATGAGTGTGTTAGCGGTTTTGATGCACGAGACCGGGTTATAGTGATGGGTGATTTGAATGCAAAGGTGAGTAATGTGGCAGTTGAGGGAATAATTGGTATGCATGGGGTGTTCAGTGTTTTAAATGGAAATGGTGAAGAGCTTGTAGATTTATGTGCTGAAAAAGGACTGATGATTGGGAATACCTGGTTTAAAAAGCGAGATATACATAAGTATACTTATGTAAGTAGGAGAGATGGCCAGAGAGCGTTATTGGATTACGTGTTAATTGACAGGCGTGCGAAAGAGAGACTTTTGGATGTTAATGTGCTGAGAGGTGCAACTGGAGGGATGTCTGATCATTATCTTGTGGAGGCTAAGGTGAAGATTAGTATGGGTTTTCAGAAAAGAGGAGTGAATGTTGGGGTGAAGAAGGTGGTGAGAGTAAGTGAGCTTGGGAAGGAGACCTGTGTGGGGAAGTACCAGGAGAGACTGTGTACAGAATGGAAAAAGGTGAGAACAATGGAAGTAAGGGGAGTGGGGGAGGAATGGGATGTATTTAGGGAATCAGTGATGGATTGCGCAAAAGATGCTTGTGGCATGAGAAGAGTGGGAGGTGGGCTGTTTAGAAAGGGTAGTGAGTGGTGGGATGAAGAAGTAAGAGTATTAGTGAAAGAGAAGAGAGAGGCATTTGGACGATTTTTGCAGGGAAAAAATGCAATTGAGTGGGAGAAGTATAAAAGAAAGAGACAGGAGGTCAAGAGAAAGGTGCAAGAGGTGAAAAAAAGGGCAAATGAGAGTTGGGGTGAGAGAGTATCATTAAATTTTAGGGAGAATAAAAAGATGTTCTGGAAGGAGGTAAATAGGGTGCGTAAGACAAGGGAGCAAATGGGAACTTCAGTGAAGGGCGTAAATGGGGAGGTGATAACAAGTAGCGGTGATGTGAGAAGGAGATGGAATGAGTATTTTGAAGGTTTGTTGAATGTGTCTGATGACAGAGTGGCAGATATAGGGTGTTTGGGTCGAGGTGGTGTGCAAAGTGAGAGGGTTAGGGAAAATGATTTGGTAAACAGAGAAGAGGTAGTAAAAGCTTTGCGGAAGATGAAAGCCGGCAAGGCAGCAGGTTTGGATGGTATTGCAGTGGAATTTATTAAGAAAGGGGGTGACTGTATTGTTGACTGGTTGGTAAGGTTATTTAATGTATGTATGACTCATGGTGAGGTGCCTGAGGATTGGCGGAATGCGTGCGTAGTGCCATTGTACAAAGGCAAAGGGGATAAGAGTGAGTGCTCAAATTACAGAGGTATAAGTTTGTTGAGTATTCCTGGTAAATTATATGGGAGGGTATTGATTGAGAGGGTGAAGGCATGTACAGAGCATCAGATTGGGGAAGAGCAGTGCGGTTTCAGAAGTGGTAGAGGATGTGTGGATCAGGTGTTTGCTTTGAAGAATGTATGTGAGAAATACTTAGAAAAGCAAATGGATTTGTATGTAGCATTTATGGATCTGGAGAAGGCATATGATAGAGTTGATAGAGATGCTCTGTGGAAGGTATTAAGAATATATGGTGTGGGAGGCAAGTTGTTAGAAGCAGTGAAAAGTTTTTATCGAGGATGTAAGGCATGTGTACGTGTAGGAAGAGAGGAAAGTGATTGGTTCTCAGTGAATGTAGGTTTGCGGCAGGGGTGTGTGATGTCTCCATGGTTGTTTAATTTGTTTATGGATGGGGTTGTAAGGGAGGTAAATGCAAGAGTCCTGGAAAGAGGGGCAAGTATGAAGTCTGTTGGGGATGAGAGAGCTTGGGAAGTGAGTCAGTTGTTGTTCGCTGATGATACAGCGCTGGTGGCTGATTCATGTGAGAAACTGCAGAAGCTGGTGACTGAGTTTGGTAAAGTGTGTGGAAGAAGAAAGTTGAGAGTAAATGTGAATAAGAGCAAGGTTATTAGGTACAGTAGGGGTGAGGGTCAAGTCAATTGGGAGGTGAGTTTGAATGGAGAAAAACTGGAGGAAGTGAAGTGTTTTAGATATCTGGGAGTGGATCTGTCAGCGGATGGAACCATGGAAGCGGAAGTGGATCATAGGGTGGGGGAGGGGGCGAAAATTTTGGGAGCCTTGAAAAATGTGTGGAAGTCGAGAACATTATCTCGGAAAGCAAAAATGGGTATGTTTGAGGGAATAGTGGTTCCAACAATGTTGTATGGTTGCGAGGCGTGGGCTATGGATAGAGATGTGCGCAGGAGGATGGATGTGCTGGAAATGAGATGTTTGAGGACAATGTGTGGTGTGAGGTGGTTTGATCGAGTAAGTAACGTAAGGGTAAGAGAGATGTGTGGAAATAAAAAGAGCGTGGTTGAGAGAGCAGAAGAGGGTGTTTTGAAATGGTTTGGGCACATGGAGAGAATGAGTGAGGAGAGATTGACCAAGAGGATATATGTGTCGGAGGTGGAGGGAACGAGGAGAAGAGGGAGACCAAATTGGAGGTGGAAAGATGGAGTGAAAAAGATTTTGTGTGATCGGGGCCTGAACATGCAGGAGGGTGAAAGGAGGGCAAGAAATAGAGTGAATTGGAGTCATGTGGTATACAGGGGTTGACGTGCTGTCAGTGGATTGAAGCAAGGCATGTGAAGCGTCTGGGGTAAACCATGGAAAGCTGTGTAGGTATGTATATTTGCGTGTGTGGACGTGTGTATGTACATGTGTATGGGGGGGGGTGTTGGGCCATTTCTTTCGTCTGTTTCCTTGCGCTACCTCGCAAACGCGGGAGACAGCGACAAAGTATAAAAAAAAAAAAAAAAAAAAATATATATATATATATCAGCGAACAACTGACTCACTTCCCAAGCTCTCTCATCCACAACAGACTGCATACTTGTCCCTCTTTCCA
The DNA here is from genome assembly GCF_036320965.1 of Panulirus ornatus. NCBI lineage: Eukaryota > Metazoa > Arthropoda > Malacostraca > Decapoda > Palinuridae > Panulirus > Panulirus ornatus. The sequence goes on from NC_092228.1 coordinate 19,781,711, forward strand.
AAACTCTTGCATTCACCTCCCTAACAACCCCATCCATAAAAAAATTAAACAACCATGGAGACATCACACACCCCTGCCGCAAACCTACATTCGCTGGGAACCAATCACTTTCGTATCTATGGTACACGTGTCTTACATCCTTGATAAGGACTTTTCGCTGCTTCTAGCAACTTGCCTCCCACACCATATATTCTTGATACCTTCCACAGAGCATCTCTATCAACTCTTACCATATGCCTTCTCCAGATCCATAAATGCTACATACAAATCCATTTGCTTTTCTAAGTGTTTCTCACATACATTTTCAAAGCAAACACCTGATCCACACATCCTCTACCACTTCTGAAACCACACTGCTCCCAACCTGCCAATCCTCAGGCGCCTCATGCAGGAGGGTGAAAGGCGTGCAAGGAATAGAGTGAATTGGAACGATGTGGTATACCGGGGTCGACGTGCTGTCAATGGATTGAACCAGGGCATGTGAAGCGTCTGATGTAAACCATGGAAAGTTCTGTGGGGCCTGGATGTGGAAAGGGAGCTGTGGTTTCGGTACATTATTACATGACAGCTAGAGACTGAGTGTGAACGAATGGGGCCTTTGTTGTCTTTTCCTAGCGCTACCCTGCACACATGAGGGGGGAGGGGGTTGTTATTCCATGTGTCGCAGGGTGGCGATGGGAATAAATAGAGGCAGACAGTATGAATTGTGTACATGTGTATATATGTATGTGTCTGTGTGTGTATATATATTTGTACATTGAGATGTATAGGTATGTATATTTGCGTGTGTGGATGTGTATGTATATACATGTGTATGTGGGTGGGTTGGGCCATTCTTTCGTCTGTTTCCTTGCGCTACCTCGCTAACGCGGGAGACAGCGACAAAAAAAAAAAAAAAAAAAAAAAAAAAAAAAATATATATATATATATATATAGTGACCAAGAGGATATATGTGAGGGAACGAGAAGTGGGAGGCCAAATTGGAGGTGGAAAGATGGGGTGAGAAAGATTTTGAGTGATCGCGGCCTGAACATGCAGGAAGGTGAAAGACATGCAAGGAAGAGAGTGAATTGGAACGATGTGGTATACCGGGGTCGACGTGCTGTCAGTGGATTGAACCAGGGCGTGTGAAGCGTCTGGGGTAAACCATGTAAAGTTCTGTGGGGCCTGGATGTGGAAAGGGATCTGTGATTTCAGTGCATTATACATGACAGCTAGAGACTGAGTGTGAACGAATGTGGCCTTTGTTGTCTTTTCCTAGCGCTACCTCGTGCACATGCTGGGGGAGGGGGTTGTTATTTCATGTGTGGCGGGGTGGCGATGGGAATCAATAAAGGCAGACAGTATGAATTATGTATATATATATATATATATATATATATATATATATATATATATATATATACATATATATATATATATATATATATATATATATATATATATATATATATATATATATATATATATATATATATGTTGAGAGGTATAGGTTTGTATATTTGCGTGTGTGGACGTGGATGTATATACATGTGTATGTGGGTTGGTTGGGGCATTCTTTCGTCTCCTTGCGCTACCTCGCTAACGCGGTAGGCAGCGACAAAGCAAAATATATAAATGAATGAATAATATATATATATATATATATATATATATATATATATATTGGAAAGAATTTTGCGCGTGATCAAGATATTTCTATGAGTCCACGGGGAAAATGAAACACGAAAAGTTCCCAAGTGCACTTTCGTGTAATAATCACATCATCAGGGGAGACACAAGAGAGAAATATAAGTCAGTTGATATACATCGAAGAGACGAAGCTAGGACGCCATTTGGTAAACATGATGTTTTGGACAATCACATGTTTACCAAATGGCGTCCTAGCTTCGTCTCTTCGATGTATATCAGCTGACTTATATTTCTCTTGTGTCTTCCCTGATGATGTGATTATTACACGAAAGTGCACTTGGGAGCTTTTCGTGTTTCATTTTCCCCGTGGACTCATAGGAATATATATATATATATATATATATATATATATATATATATATATATATATATATATATATATATATATATATATATATATATATATAATTTTTTTTTTTTTTTTTTTTTTTTTTTTTTCCAAAAAGAAGGAACAGAGGAGAGGTCCAGGTGAGGATATTCCCTCAAAGGCCCAGTCCTCTGTTCTTAACGCTACCTCGCTATTGCGGGAAATAGCGAATAGTATGAAAAAAAAAAAAAAAAAAATATATATATATATATATATATATATACAGACACACACACACACACACACACATATGTATATCATGTGTGTGTGTGTGTGTGTAATATATTCATATGATTGTTGTTTGTGCTTTACACCGAAAGAGTTGATCACTTGTGTTGTCCCCATGTGTGTGTGTGTGTGTGTGTGTGTGTATGTTTGTGTGTGTGTTTGTATTTTTTTGATTTTTCGGTTTGTGGTTCTTCATCCACTGGGTGTTTATAATATAGACTTCACGATTTATTTGTAAGAGGAATTTTTGTGTGAAAAGATGCGTGTTGTTTAGATTGTACTGTTTACACGACGAACGTTGAGAAGAGAGGAAACGTTGAGTAGAAAACGTTAACGTGAACGAAAACGACGATGAAAAAAGAAAACGTTGGCACCCAAAGAACACTTGGCTGTAGCCCCATGAAGCCTGAGGCCATGAAACACAAGAAAGTGTTGAGAAAAATGGAAGCTTTTGTTGAAACATTTCTCCATCGTAGTATTTGTATAGAGCGATGTTGCATCTCATTTCGTGTCGATATATTCCACCATCGCTTTGTCTTTCTCTGTGTTCTGAAAACATATTTTTTTTAATGGCATTACATAGTTGTAAATAGGGGCTTTGGATTATGCTATAGTTGTTTTCTTGTCTCAGTGATATATATATATATATATATATATATATATATATATATATATATATATATATATATATATATATATATATATGCCCGCGGGCAAAACCTGACGGGGGTCATAGTTATCTGAGGGTCAATAGAAAACTGGTGAATTAGGGAATAAGAATGAATTGATGAATGAGGACTGATCAGTTCATCGTCAAGTTTACTCGTACAGGTAAAAAAAAATAGGTGGTATGTACACAGGAAGGGAGAGGAGAACACCACGTCGTCAACGTTATGAATTGGTTCATTGGTCTGGGTGGGTGGGTGGTTGGGTGGCGATGTTAGAGAAAATGGTTCAGGGAGACCAGGCAGGGGGGACTGTCTCCCTCCCTGAGTGCGTGCTGTGGCGTTGCGTGTATCACTATCGTTTAGCAAAAAAAGTTGAAAGACTGCATGTTGAACATCACCATCGTGGAGTAATATATATATATATATATATATATATATATATATATATATATATATATATATATATATATATATATATATTATTTGTGGATAGAGGAGAGAAGAGGAGGTACCATATAACAAATAAGAGGACACCAATTATCATTGTTGTTGTTGTTATTATTATTATTATTATTATTATTATTATTATTATTATTATTATTATTACAGAACCCCAGAACCCCTTCTATGGGGCACCTGTAGCTTCGACGGCTGATGAAGTCACTTAGATCGAGGAGTTCCTCACGGCGACTTGGATTGTCCCGACCACCGCTGCAACCTGGCACGAAGGTAGGTAACTCCTGGCTCGCCGCCGTGTAACCTGTAGCAGGCGCAGCCGGGGACAACTTCGCAGTAACACTGAACGACGGAAATATAGATATTTTTTTTTTTTTTTTTTGCTTTGACGGCGTGATGTGAGCCTCATGAACGAGAGGCCGATGCTGGAAGCTAATTCGATTCTCTTCAAATGAGGTGAAGAAGTAGGACTTGTATGGGAACCTACGTAGTTGATATACCGAACAGGCTCAGAGAGGGAAGTGTGTGTGTGTGTGTGTGTGTGTGTGTGGTTAAGAGACTGTAGGAGGGAGAGTGAATTTAAGATGTCTGATGTTGGGGAGGTCAGTGTGAGGAAGAGAGGCGTGACAGTATTGTGTGGTGAGATAAACGCCACCAGACAAGCACGTCTAGTGTGTGTGTGTGTGTGTGTGTAGATGTCGCACACTCTACCCTTGTCTGACAGCCGCACATAATGACCCCGCACATGCAATAACAACATCCCAGTTGTAATTTCAGTCATGGACGGTGCATGTTCATTACTTCCTGCCTGGCAGCTGCGGCACGGGGTGGAGGTGGAGGGGAGGGGAGGGAGAAGTGAAGTTTGCGCCCTCATCATGCAGTTGTTTCGTGCACACGTTCGTACCCTCCGTAATACATTCACAGACTGACCAGAGCTGCTCCCACTTGTTCGAACCTGGAACACTTGATGATCATGCAGGTGGTGGTGGGGTGGGCTGGGCTGCAGTCGTGCCTTGCATCCTCCCGCTCACACCACGTAGCTGTGACACCATTGATTCTGTGATGTGGTTCACACTGGCAATGTGTGAGGATGGGGGGAGCTCTCTGCCTGTCACTCTTTAAACACACGGTCCCTTGTTGGTAGTGCATAGTCCTTGTGTCTACTAATGGTGTTATTATTATTATTATTATTATTATTATTAGTATTATTAGTATCATTATTAATATCATTATTATTATTATTATTATTATTATTATTATTATTATTATTATTATTATCATTATTATTATGATGATGATTGTTATTATTATTATTATTATTATTATCATTATTATTATCATTATTATTATTATTATCATTATTATTATTATTATTATTATTATTATTATTATTATTATTATTATTATTATTATCATTGTCATTATTATTATTATTATTATTAGTAGTAGTAGTAGTAGTATTATCATTGTTATTATCATTATTATTGATGTTATTATCATTGTTATTATTATTATTATTATTATTATTATTATTATCATTATTATCATTATCATTATTATTATTATTATTATTATTATTATTATTATTAGTAGTAGTAGTAGTAGTAGTAGTAGTATTATCATTGTTATTATCATTATTATTGATGTTATTATCATTGTTATTATTATTATTATTATTATTATTATTATTATCATTATTATCATTATCATTATTATTATCATTATTATTATTATTATTATTATTATTATTATTAGTAGTAGTAGTAGTATTATCATTGTTATTATCATTATTATTGATGTTATTATCATTGTTATTATTATTATTATTATTATTATTATTATCATTATTATCATTATCATTATTATTATTATTATTATTATTATTATTATTATTATTAGTAGTAGTAGTAGTAGTAGTAGTAGTAGTAGTATTATCATTGTTATTATCATTATTATTGATGTTATTATCATTATTATTATTATTATTATTATTATTATTATTATCATTATCATTATTATTATTATTATTATTATTATTATCATTGTCATTATTATTATTATTAGTAGTAGTAGTAGTAGTAGTAGTAGTATTATCATTGTTATTATCATTATTATTGATGTTATTATCATTGTTATTATTATTATTATTATTATTATTATTATTATTATCATTATTATCATTATCATTATTATTATTATTATTATTATTATTATTATTATTATTATTATTAGTAGTAGTAGTAGTAGTAGTAGTATTATCATTGTTATTATCATTATTATTGATGTTATTATCATTGTTATTATTATTATTATTATTATTATTATTATCATTATTATCATTATCATTATTATTATCATTATTATTATTATTATTATTATTATTAGTAGTAGGTAGTAGTAGTAGTATTATCATTGTTATTATCATTATTATTGATATTATTATCATTGTTATTATTATTATTATTATTATTATTATTATTATTATTATTATCATTATCATTATTATTATTATTATTATTATTATTATTATTATTATCATTATCATTATTATTATTATTATTATTATTATTATTATCATTGTCATTATTATTATTATTATTATTAGTAGTAGTAGTAGTAGTAGTATTATCATTGTTATTATCATTATTATTGATGTTATTATCATTGTTATTATTATTATTATTATTATTATTATTATCATTATTATCATTATCATTATTATTATTATTATTATTATTATTATTAGTAGTAGTAGTAGTAGTAGTAGTAGTAGTAGTATCATTGTTATTATCATTATTATTGATATTATTATCATTGTTATTATTATTATTATTATTATTATTATC
>NC_092228.1:19792968-19797968 GCF_036320965.1 Panulirus ornatus
AGGTACAGCGTTCGATAGCATCTGTTTACATTTTTCTGAACTCAATACATTCACGAATCAAAGGTCATTCTGGCCCTAGGTAGGAGACTCGCTAGGGATGAAACTGTATTTCGTTATTGAGAAAGTTTCCTTGACTGGCAGTAAACAAAAAGTGTGTAAGTCATAAACTATGTGCTTCAGTAAGGTTGGACGTGACAAGTGGTGTGCCACAGGGACGAGCCCTGCCCCGCGTCGCCCCCCTCCCCACCTTTGCATATGTTAATATCGCTGATGAACGGGCGTCGTTGTGAGACATCAACATTCATACGTGATCCTAAGCTGGGGAATAAATCTAAGGCCGAGACTGAACGGGTCACAGGTGCAGGCTGACACCAACGGATGAGGCAGGTTCACCTGTGGTGAGTTATGATGTTGGGCTGAGCAGAATGTTACACACAGGCACGAAAATCAACATCACGTGATACAAGTTGAGGCATCAGAGTTTAACAAGAGGAAAATATGCATCTATGGCGCTACTTCGGTAATGCGGGAGACAGAGACAAAGTATGATAAATGAATAATAAATGATATCCAAATACTTAGTACAGTACCAAGTAAAGAGTGTGTAGAAGTAGTATCAAACAAGATCAATACACACACACACACACACACACACACATATATATATATATATATATATATATATATATATATATATATATATATATACACACACACACACACATATATATATATATATATATATATATATATATATATATATATATATATATATATATATATATATATATATATTGGAAGATCAATATATACACACACACACACACACACACACACATATATATATATATATATATATATATATATATATATATATATATATATATATATATATATATATATATATATATATATTGGAAAGGATCACAATTTTGCGCGTGATGTGATTATTACACGAAAGTACACTTGGGAACATACCGTTTCATTTTCCCCGTTGACTCATATGAATATATATATATATATATATATATATATATATATATATATATATATATATATATATATATGAGCTCTGGGGTTCATAGGAAAGGCATTTAACTTCAAGTCTTGAAAAATGTTCTTCATCTTTACATGTGAGTGGTGCGTCACGACGGTGTGCGCTGTGTGCCGTGTTAGCCAACCAACTTGAGCAAAGACGCGAAGGTCGGAGAGTAGAGTTGTAGACCCGCCATCTACCAACATGACTCACGAATTTACCTCAAAATTTCTGAACGTAAAAGAATCGAAGGCTTTGACATTCTCGCTGCCTGAGCAGCTGTTGTTGCAAGCAATAGACATGTGGTTCATCTCGTGGAGACAAGACACATGTGCGTTGGTCAGATTCCGTTGTCTTCAAGAGGTTTACTGGCGTCAACATTGATCCAGGGGAAGGAGGAGGAGTTAACAATACACCGCCATAGGTTTGGTCTCGAAACAGACTGAACGGCTAGGTCGGTATAGCCACGACTGGGGTTGGGTCACGGGAGACATAAAAGTTGACAGGTATTGCTGGAGTCATCTGTTCCATCTCTCTTACTGTACGCTCACGCCTGTGTGACTCTGGGTGTCTCGTTGTACAGTCGCCAACACACACCCCTGCACGCACGAACGGGTGGGGGAGGGGAGGGGAGGGGGGGGGGGGTGCTGGAAGTTCTCCCCCTTCCGTTTTTACTTTTCCAAAAGAAGGAACAGAGATGAAGGAGGCCAAGTGAGGATTTTTCCCCTCCCAGGCTCAGTCCTCTATTCTTGACTCTACCTCGCTACTGCGTAAAATGGCGAATATGTATGAATATATATATTTATATATATATATATATATATATATATATATATATATATATATATATATATATATATATATATATATATGTGTGTGTGTGTGTGTGTGTGTGTGTGTGTGTGTGTGTATGTATATATATCTGTATATATGTATACGAACATTGTGCATAGAAACGCGCACCTTCAGCCAGGATTGAACCCGTGACCCCTGTGCAACAGGCGGAAGTTCTAATATATATATATATATATATATATATATATATATATATATATATATATATATATATATAGTGTGTGTGTGTGTGTGTGTGTGTGTGTGTAGATAATCACGTAATTGTAAACACTAGTTGACCCAGTACAGAGAGAGTTGTGCCGTCATGGGTCACGTGTCATCGTCAGTCATGGGTCATTCTTGAGGATGGGTTGTCTCTCGCGCTCGTCCTTCGTCCTCCCCCGCTGGTTGTCATCAGCTCTGGGTCATCATCCCATTACCCATGGAGGGTTGTGAACGCACAGCGCCACTGGACATTTCCCTCAGAGCGTCATTTTCCCTCCTGAGGTCCAGCTGGAAGATGTAAACTGGCCGACATTGTGATAAATTGGAATGTAACGTCGTTCCTTCTGCAGGAGGGAGGTGTGTTGTCCTCTTCCCTTGTCATCCTTGTCCCGCCGTAGCTGTCGCCTGCCGCTGACTGCTCCTGACGTAATTTCTTTTGTGGGTTTTATCTCCACCACTCCAGCAGTAGCAAGATGGGTTCCTCTCCTTACACCAGGGTATGTTAGCCTGGGTTACAGCAGGCAGGTGTGTTAGCCTGGGTTACAGCAGGCAGGTGTGTTAGACTGGGGTACAGCAGGCAGGTACAGCAGGCAGGTATGTTAGCCTGGGTTACAGCAGGCAGGTGTGTTAGCCTGGGTTACAGTAGGCAGGTGTGTTAGACTGGGGTACAGCAGGCAAGTATGTTACACTGGGGTACAGCAGGCAGGTATGTTAGCCTGGGTTACAGCAGGCAGGTGTGTTAGACTGGGGTACAGCAGGCAGGTGTGTTAGCCTGGGTTACAGCAGGCAGGTGTGTTAGACTGGGGTACAGCAGGCAGGTATGTTAGCCTGGGTTACAGCAGGCAGGTGTGTTAGCCTGGGTTACAGCAGGCAGGTGTGTTAGCCTGGGTTACAGCAGGCAGGTGTGTTAGCCTGGGTTACAGCAGGCAGGTGTGTTAGCCTGGGTTACAGCAGGCAGGTGTGTTAGCCTGGGTTACAGCAGGCAGGTGTGTTAGACTGGGATACAGCGGGCAAGTATGTTACACTGGGGTACAGCAGGCAGGTACAGCAGGCAGGTATGTTAGCCTGGAGTACAGCAGGCAGGTCTGTCAGTCTGAGGTACAGCAGGCAGGTATGTCAGCCTGGAGTATACCCCTTAGAGCACTTAGAGGACGTGGATCATACTATACATTATATGAGTATATCCAACGGCTAACAGAAGCTGTTGTAAGACATATGTAGAACTCTTGTGTTATGAGTGACGTATGAGGGAGTTGAGAGAGATTGTGAGGCTCATGATAACTGCTTTAGGCTATAGTTATGAGAATAACTGTGAGGTTCATGATAACAGCTCTAGGCTATAGTTATGAGAATAATTGTGAGGCTCATGATAACAGCTCTAGGCTACAGCTATGAGAATAACTGTGAGGCTCATGATAACAGCTCTAGGCTATAGTTATGAGAATAATTGTGAGGCTCATGATAACAGCTCTAGGCTATAGTTATGAGAATAACTGTGAGGTTCATGATAACAGCTCTAGGCTACAGCTATGAGAATAACTGTGAGGTTCATGATAACAGCTCTAGGCTATAGTTATGAGAATAATTGTGAGGCTCATGATAACAGCTCTAGGCTATAGTTATGAGAATAACTGTGAGGTTCATGATAACAGCTCTAGGCTACAGCTATGAGAATAACTGTGAGGTTCATGATAACAGCTCTAGGCTATAGTTATGAGAATAATTGTGAGGCTCATGATAACAGCTCTAGGCTACAGCTATGAGAATAACTGTGAGGCTCATGATAACAGCTCTAGGCTATAGTTATGAGAATAACTGTGAGGCTCATGATAACAGCTCTAGGCTACAGCTATGAGAATAACTGTGAGGCTCATGATAACAGCTCTAGGCTACAGCTATGAGAATAACTGTGAGGCTCATGATAACAGCTCTAGGCTACAGCTATGAGAATAACTGTGAGGCTCATGATAACAGCTCTAGGCTACAGCTATGAGAATAACTGTGAGGCTCATGATAACAGCTCTAGGCTACAGCTATGAGAATAACTGTGAGGCTCATGATAACAGCTCTAGGCTACAGCTATGAGAATAACTGTGAGGCTCATGATAACAGCTCTAGGCTATAGTTATGAGAATAACTGTGAGGCTCATGATAACAGCTCTAGGCTACAGCTATGAGAATAACTGTGAGGCTCATGATAACAGCTCTAGGCTACAGTTATGAGAATAACTGTGAGGTTCATGATAACAGCTCTAGGCTACAGCTATGAGAATAACTGCTCGATCCGTTCCTCCTCCCTAGTGCTGGAGAAGCGCCCTCACACATGGTCAAGTGTTGTGTTGATCAAGTGTTGTGTGGCCTGATACACACACACACAGGAGGATGCTGTCGTGGTCCGGGGGGGAGTGTAGCCTGTGTGTGTGCCTGTGTGAGGGCCGTCCGTCGCTGGCCGTGTGTCGTGGTCCGGGGGGCGGGGGGGGGAGTGTAGCCTGTGTGTGTGTGCCTGTGTGAGGGCCGTCCGTCGCTGGCCGTGTGTCGTGGGGCGGCGCGGGAGCAAGGATTGTCGTTACCGGTCCGTCGTGACGAGCCTGGGGGTCGTTTCTACTACAGTGGTTCCCTCGTACCGTTGTGTCCACCCCCCCCCCTGCTCAGGTGAGCTCCCTGTGTATGTGTCTGTGTGTGTGTGTGTGTGTGTGTGTGTGTGTGTGTGTGTCTGTGTCTGTGTGTGTGTGTGTGTGTGTCTGTGTGTGTGTGTATGTGTCTGTGTGTGTGTGTGTGTGTGTGTGTGTGTGTGTGTGTGTGTGTGTATGTGTGTGTGTGTGTGTGTGTGTGTGTGGACAAAATGCAGCGTGTGTTCGAGAGTGAGCCATGTGTATGAGTGCAGGTGTGTGAGTTGCCGTGTGAG